>NC_057803.1:718990312-719167639 GCF_018294505.1 Triticum aestivum | reverse complement strand
AATTATTTTTTTTTAATTTTTTTCTTCTTTCTCCTCTATTCCTTTCTTCTTCTCCTTTTTTTCTTCTTTTTTTCTTCTCTTCTATTCCTTTCTTCTTCTCCTCTTTTTATTTCTTCTTTTGTCTTCTTATTTTTTATCGGGTATGTTGTTGTCGATATACCCCTCCTCGAGAACTTCAACACGAGGGGGGGTACCGATATACCCCCTCCCCGATAAAATTATTTTCCCATGTATATGTATGTTGCGTCATTGTCGATATAAGCCCCTCCTGGATAACTTCGACATGAGGGGTGGTTGTAGGACCTTGAGAAGAGGTGTCTAGAGGGGGGGGGGTGATTAGACACTAAGAGCCAAAGTTGCGGTTTTTAACCTTTTTAAAGTTTAAGTGAGTTTAGGAACAAGTTTAACATTCACAACATATAGCAAGCAAGCATGCAAAGAGTATATGAGCAGCGGAAAGTAAAGCATGCAACTTGCAGGAATGTAAAGGGAAGGGTTTGGAGGATTCAAACGCAATTGGAGACACGGATGTTTTTGGCGTGGTTCCGATAGGTGGTGCTATCGTACATCCACGTTGATGGAGACTTCAACCCACGAAGGGTAACGGCTGCGCGAGTCCACGGAGGGCTCCACCCACGAAGGGTCCATGAAGAAGCAACCTTGTCTATCCCACCATGGCCATCGCCCACGAAGGACTTGCCTCACTAGCGGTAGATCTTCACGAAGTAGGCGATCTCCTTGCCCTTACAAACTCCTTGGTTCAACTCCACAATCTTGTTAGAGGCTCCCAAGTGACACCTAGCCAATATAGGAGACACCACTCTCCAAGAAGTAACAAATGGTGCGTTGATGATGAACTCCTTGCTCTTGTGCTTCAAATGATAGTCTCCCCAACACTCAACTCTCTCTCATAGGATTTGGATCTGGTGGAAAGAGGGTTTGAGTGGAAAGCAACTTGGGGAAGGCTAGAGATCAAGATTCATATGGTAGGAATAGAATATCTTGGCCTCAACACATGAGTAGGTAGTTCTCTCTCAGAAATAGGATGCTGGAAGTGTAGGTTCAGTCTGATGGCTCTCTCCATGAATGAAGAGGAGGTGGAGGGGTATATATAGCCTCCACACAAAATCTAACCGTTACACACAATCTACCAAACTCGGTGGGACCGAATCGTTAAACTCGGTCAGACCGATTTAGCAAATAATGTGACCGTTAGGGTTTTCGGTTGGACCGAAATGCAACTTGGTAAGACCGATTCGGTTAGGGTTAGGGCATAACGTAATCTCGGTAAGACCGATTACGCAAAATCGGTGAGACCGATTTTGGTAATAAGCTAACCAGAGAGTTGGTCAGGCAAACTCGGTTGGACCGATTATCAAACTCAGTGGGACCGATTTTAATAATAAGTCAACCAGAAAGTTTGCATTGTAATCTCGGTAGTACCGATTGCTCAAACTCGGTGAGACCGATTTTGATATGCTTCGGTGGTACCGAAAGTTTTCGGTTGGACCGAAAATAACAAATTGGTGTAACCGAGTTCATCGCAGAGAAAAACACTTGTCACCTCAGCTCACTAGACTAATAAGATCTCACAAAGATTTGCAAGGAATTAACTGATAGATGTGCAAGGAATTTGACGCGGAAAATGCAGAGCAAACAGAAAGAAATCTAGATGAAGTTTTTTTTGAAAGGGGAAACAAATATGCATGAGACAAATGCAAAAACATAGGAAAGAGCACAAGAGAACTTCATCTAGAGATGGTCGGCAACAAAGTCACCTATGTTAGAGTATATTGACATAGGAGTCAAGTGAGATCACTTGATCATAGGTCATACTCATCGTTTAAGCTCAAAATGGGGTTGCCATTTTCGTTTAAGCATCTTGATGTATTCACATCTTGTCGAGTTGCTTTAACTCATGACTCGGAGTAAAGCTTCTCTAAGATGGAATAACATACCTTGGATGGTGGTGTTGTCCATGTAGTTGAACTTGTGTGGGTTGCTCAAGGTTGATGTAGCTCATCAAGAGTTTGGAGCACCACTTGGAATTTGAGTCCATCTACCTACATGGGTTAGTTCTGGCAAGGAAGAGCACTTGTGTATCCAAAAGTGACAATCATGAAGCTCAACATAGAATTTGTCAAAGGATATGTTTGAATGATTTTGTGCTTCCTTGGCTTCGACTACCTTGTGTAGAGACTTGGTGATGTAGAGATTTCTCAAGATATGAGTAGGTTTCAACCTCATGGAATTTGATTCAACCAAGTACCTACATGGGTTAGATAACATGCAAGATACAAATATATCCAAGACATAAGTTTTTCATCATAAGAGAAATATCAAGGATTAGTCATAAGCTCATGTCTTGCATGTATCCAATGGAGTTTCTACTCCAAGTTTGAAGCATCAATGATGTTCAATTCTCCTCTTAACCTGCAAAACACTTTCTCATCAAGAGGTTTAGTAAATATATCCGCTAATTGCTTTTCGGTGCGAACATGCTTAAGATCAATGTCACCCTTAGCAACATGATCTCGGATGAAATGATGACGAACTTTAATATGCTTAGTTCGAGAATGTTGCACAGGATTATGACCAATTTTGATAGCACTTTCATTGTCACAAAGCAATGGAACATGTTTCACATATATCCCATAATCTTTAAGAGTTTGGTCATCGAAAGTAATTGAGCACAACATGAACCAGCGGCAATGTATTCCGCTTCGGCGGTGGATAAGGATACCGAGTTTTGTTTCTTGGAGGACCAAGACACAAGAGATCTACCAAGAAATTGACAAGTACTCGAAGTGGACTTTCTATCAACCTTGTCTCCGGCATAGTCCGAGTCGGAGTAGCCAACAAGATCGAAAGAGGTCCTCTTAGGATACCAAATGCCAAAATTTGGTGTATGGATTAAGTATCTCACTATCCTTTTCACGGCCTTAAGATGACATTCTTTAGGAGCAGCTTGATATCGTGCACACATGCACACACTTAGCATAATATCGGAACGTGAAGCACATAGATATAACAATGAACCAATCATAGAGCGATAAACCTTTTGATCAACCGGTTCACCATCTTTGGTCAAGTCAAGATGTCCACTAGTAGGCATGGGTGTAGTCATACCTTTGCATTCTTGCATATTGAACTTCTTGAATAAGTCCTTGGTGTACTTCGTTTGAGAGACAAAAGTACCTTCCTTAGTTTGCTTGATTCGCAAAGCAAGAAAGAATTTGAGTTCACTCATCATAGACATCTCAAACTTCTCCGACATTAGCTTCCCAAACTTTTCACTAAAATGAGGGTTAGTTGAACCAAATATAATATCATCAAAATAAATTTGGCACACAAAGAGTTTTCCATTAACCCTTTTAGTAAAAAGAGTAGAATCAATTTTCCCAATTTCAAAGCCTTTTTCAATAAGGAACTTGGTCAAGCATTTATACCATGCTCTAGGAGCTTGTTTAAGACCATAAAGAGCTTTGTGAAGTTTGTAAACATGATTGGGTTTCTTAGGATTGACAAAGCTGGGAGGTTGTTTAACATAAACTTCCTCCTCTATTTCACCATTTAGAAAAGCACTTTTAATGTCCATTTGGTACAAGGTGATATCATGGTGATTAGCATAGGCAAGTAAGATGCGAATGGACTCAAGTCTAGCAACGGGAGCATAAGTCTCGCCATAGTCCATACCTTCGACTTGTGTGTAGCCTTGGGCGACGAGACGTGCTTTGTTGCGAACTACTTGTCCATCTTCATCTTGCTTGTTGCGAAACACCCATTTGGTACCGATGATGTTGTGGTTGTTGTCAGGCTTCTCAACCAATGTCCAAACTTGGTTCCTCTCAAAGTTGTGTAGCTCTTCATGCATAGCATTTATCCAATCCGGATCTTCCAATGCTTCTTCAACCTTCATAGGTTCAATGCTAGAGATGAAAGAATAGTTTTCACAAAAGTTAGCTAAACGAGTTTTAGAGCGAGTGATTCTCCCGGTTTGAATGTCATTGTAGATTTGCTCGACGGGATGATCTTTAGCAATTCTTGCTCGAACTCGTGAAAGCTTTTGCTTGGATCTTGGTTGAACATCTTCTTCATCTTGTTCTTCTTCTTGGCCTTTGAGGGAGTCCTGGACTAGGGGGTGTCCGGATAGCCGGATCATCATCATTGGCCGAACTATCATCGGCCGGACTATCATCATCGGCCGGACTCTAAGACTATGAAGATACAAGATTGAAGACTTCGTCCCGTGTCCGGAGGGGACTTTCCTTGGCGTGGAAGGCAAGCTTGGCGATACGGATATGTAGATCTCCTACCATTGTAACCGACTCTATGTAACCCTAGCCCTCTCCGGTGTCTATATAAACCGGATGGCTTTAGTCCGTAGGACAATAACGACAACAACCCTTACAATCATACCATAGGCTAGCTTCTAGGGTTTAGCCTCCTTGATCTCGTGGTAGATCCACTCTTGTAACATCCACAATATCAATATCAATCAAGCAGGACGTAGGGTTTTACCTCCATCAAGAGGGCCCGAACCTGGGTAAAACATCGTGTCCCTTGTCTCCTGTTACCATCCACCTAGACGCACAGTTCGGGACCCCCTACCCGAGATCCGCCGGTTTTGACACCGACATTGGTGCTTTCATTGAGAGTTCCTCTATGTCGTCACCGATAGGCTTGATGGCCTCTTCAATCAACAACGACGCAGTCCTGGGCGAGACTTTTCTTCCCGGACAGATTTTCATATTCGGCGGCTTCGCACTGCGGGCCAATTCTTCTGGCCATCTGGAGCAGATCGAAAGCTACGCCCCTGGCCGTCAGGTCAGGTTTGGAAGCCTGAACTTCACGGCCGATATCCGCGGGGACTTGATCTTCGATGGATCAGAGCCACAGTCGAGCGTGCCGCGCTGTCACGATGGGCACGACCTAACTCTGCCGCCGGACAGCGCCTTGGAGGCCGCACACGAATCCGCTCCGACCCATGGTCCGGAGCCGATCGTGCAGATCGAGGACGGGTGGATGGACACCGCCTCGGGAGCTGCAACTTTCACGGCGATGGAGCCGAACACTGACCTTGTCCCCTATAAAGCTCATGACTCTGAGGTGCCGGACTCCCTTCCGGACTCCAAGCCTCCTGCGCCCCTGCCGATCAAATCCGATTGGGTGCCGATCATGGAGTTCACCGCTGCGGACATCTTTCAGCTCTCACCCTTGGGCGACATCTTAAATTCGCTGAACCACCTCTCGCTATCAGGAGAGCCCTGGCCGGACTACGGCCAGGATGGTTGGGATGTGGACGACGAAGAAATTCAAAAGCCACCCGCCACCCACTTCGTAGCCACTGTCGACGATCTAACCGACGTGCTAAACTACGACTCCGAAGACATCGACGGTATGGACGATGATGCCGGAGACGATCAAGGACCAGTGCCTACATGGCACTGGAAGGCCACCTCGTCACATGACATATATATGGTGGACACCCCAAAAGGAAGCGATAACGAGGAACAACGGGACGCGGCAAAGGATAATCCCGCCGATAAACAACCAAAACGGCGATGTAGACGCCGCCCTAAGTCCCGCCTCGATCAAAGCAGCATTCCTAACGACCCAGCAATAGAGCAGGGCAAACCAGTGGACGACGAACATTCAACCAAGCAACCGTCCGAACAGGACGAACCGGATAATCAACCCCTCCCCGGAGCAACCAACAGTCCGGACAACCTCACACCGGACACACCACCGGAGCATAAGAACCGTCACAAAAAACTCGTCGCCACTGCAAGAAGTTTGAAGAAGGAAAAACGGAAGCTCAAAACAGCGGAAGACATACTCAGAATGAAGTGGAGCAAAGTACTCAAGACCGCAGACAAGTATGGCAATGGCCATCAAACAAAGAGCTACCCGAAGCGCAAGCTGCTGCCAGAATTTGACGAGGAAGCCATAGAGCCCTCACAATCAAAAAATAAAGAGGCCGCCTGGCCGGATAGACGGCCAGATGACAGGCCAAAAGCGACAAGCGGCGCCGCACACAAGCCGACTTATGATCCTGGGAAGATAGACGGCCCAACTAGGTCCATCTACGGGCCAAAAAAGAGGGCCCCAGGAAGTAACACAACACGACAAGTGTTCGAAGACAGCGGCACACCCAAATACAGGGGCGCCGCACACCCGCTATGTTTCACCGATGAGGTTCTGGATCATGAATTTCCAGCAGGGTTCAAACCCATAAACATAGAGGCATACGACGGCACAATAGACCCCGGAGTCTGGATAGAAGATTACATACTACACATACACATGGCTAGAGGAGATGATCTCCACGCCATAAAATATCTACCCCTCAAGCTCAAAGGGCCAGCTCGGCATTGGCTCAAAAGCCTCCCAGAAAACACTGTTGGAAGTTGGGAAGAGCTTGAGGACGCGTTTAGAGCAAATTTTCAAGGGACTTATGTCCGCCCTCCGGATGCAGACGATCTAAGTCATATAACTCAACTGCCCGGAGAGTCAGCGCGCAAATTCTGGAACAGGTTCCTTACCAAAAAGAACCAAATAGTCGACTGTCCGGACGCGGAAGCCTTAGCAGCTTTTAAACACAACGTCCGAGACGAATGGCTCGCCAGACACCTCGGCCAAGAGAAGCCAAGAACAATGGCCGCGCTAACAAGCCTCATTACGCGCTTTTGCGCAGGAGAAGACAGCTGGCTAGCAAGATGCAGCACCAGCGACCCGAGTACATCCGAGATCAGAGATGGAAACGGAAAATCATGGCGCAGGAAAGATCAACGCCGGAATAAAGAAAAAAGCCCAAAGAGCACGGCGGTCAACGCCGGATTCAAAAGCTCGCGGCCAAACAATAAAACACTGCCTCTTAAGGACAACAGTGACGAGCTATCCAACTTAACAAAATTTTAGATCGGATATGTCAAATCCACAGTACCTCCGGAAGGCCTGCAAACCATACCAACCGAAATTGTTGGGTTTTTAAACAGTCCGGCAGACTCAATGCCGAACACAAGGGGCTCGATGCGCCAAGTGAGGACGATGACGAACCCCACCAGCAGAGCACCGGAAGTCAGAAGACTTTCCCACAAGAAGTCAAAATAGTAAACTCACTTCATGTGATAGTACGGAAATACAACACGACACTCGCTAAGACAAGTGTCGCACGGTCCACCCCAGCGGAACACCGAGATTGGATGTCAAAACCAATCACTTTCGACCATCTGGATTATTCCAGAAGTATCCGGAACGCGGGATGGACTACTCTGATACTGGATCCCATAATAGACGGACTGCAATTTACGCAAGTTCTAATGGACGGCGGCAGTGACTTAAACCTGCTATATCCGGACACAATCCGCAAGTTGGGGATAGACCCTACTACAAAATGACATAGCCGCACTTCCTTCAAAGGAGTGGCGCCAGGCCCTTACGCCAGGTGCACAGGTTCATTATTACTAGAAGTTGTGTTCGGGTCACCTGACAACTTCCGACGAGAAAAGCTAACCTTTCATGTCGCCCCATTCGAAAGTAGCTATCAAGCACTACTGGGACGTGAAGCTTTCGTCCGCTTTAACGCAATACCACACTACGCGTCTCTTACGCTTAAAATGCCCGGTCCACGTGGCATCATTTCATTAAAAGGTCGTCTAAAGACCCCGGACACGGCTGGACGGGTCCGGAATAAATAAGCTAGGGGCCACCTAGCCACACACCCCTTCACAAGGGTTTGTGTATATAAGCTATAATGAGCTAGCATAGGCTCAGCTTTCTAAATTTATATTTCAATTTTTTATGTACTTTTTTGCACGATTTCTTTTCAAACTAAGTTCCTCTCTTTTTACAGATGAACAACGTGCACACCCGTCCAGGATACGGCACAACGGAGACACAGGCGCAGACGTGCAGTAGGGACCCGTTTCAAGGATTCTTTTCAGACTAAGACCCTACGTAAACCTTTCTTATTGTCTCTTGTTGCTATAATCCCCTGGTTTCTCATTATAACCAGAGTGGAGGCTGGCGTTTTGGCATCGGCCGCGCCAGAGGAACTTGCCCGTACCTGGACACAAGGGGCTTAGGGCATTGTTCTGCCCGTCATTATAAAGACCGAACACCTTCGGGAGTGTTCGGCGTCTCGAGTTAGGCCTTATATGCATCAGCTCCGAATCATGTCTTGGGTCAAATGTTGGGTTTGCCCGGCTCCTGTGTTTTGCGGCCTTACGTTCCGTATCATCGGCTAACGCGGCACCAGGAGAACTACTGCGATTGTGCCCCAGTTCGGCTGGGCGAGCACCTCAGTAGAGAAAGCCGAAAACTGACTGTCATGATACAGCGAGAGACTGGTCAACCACTCGATCGACCAAGGGAATGTTTAGAATTCCTCCGCTTTGACGAAGGGCCGTTTCCCGGTCAGGCACATAGGCGCCCCAAATTCGGAGAGCGCGGTGCCCCCAGGGGCTATGTCGTAGCCCCACCCTCGAACTCCCATGGCTAAGTGAAAGTGATAAAGCATTATAGTCCGGTTGCCTCGTTTTCTATGCTACCACCTCCTTTACAGGACCGAGACGTCAGATTAAGTGTGAAAACGCGCTATTTTTGTGAACACCCCCGCACCTTGTGCGTGGGGGCTGAAGCCGACGACTGCCATCTTTCAGGTTATACACACATATACATGAACGGCCGTATAGGAGATATTCCATTACTTGAACGCACAAGTATAAAAGGCGCTTACATCATAAATATTGTTTTACAACATAAAAACGTTCATTTGAACGTAACATTTTTTGAGCACTACGACTCTATTACACAAGCACCACGCAGCACTTCGCCAAAATAGTGCTCGGCGGGTAACCGGCTATCGTCCGAACCCGGGGTCGCAACAGCGGTGGCATCCATCTCTGTCCAATGTGTCTTCACACGGGCGAGTGCCATCCGCGCACCCTTTATGCAGGCCGACCGCTTCATCGCCTTGATATGCGGCACCGCCCCAAGAAATTGCTGCAATAAGCCAAAGTAACTCTTCGGCTTGGGCCTATCCGGCCAGACATGGGTCACGATATTCGGCATGGCAAGCCCGGACAACCTATTTAGCTCAGCCACTCGGCCAAATGGTCGGTCAGCGGAAGTGAACGCTCCGGACTATGGAATTGAGACCAAAACAGCTCTTCCGTCTTGTGATCCTTCTGGCTTCGAAAATGCACAACGGCATCCGCCGCACTCGCTGCTAAGTCCATATAAGGGTCCTTTGGACCCCACAGTTGGCCCAGCTGAGCATACTTTGGATCCGTAAACCTTCGGCGCAGCAGAAAAGGCTTGCCAGCTACAATGTCTCCGGCCTGGCGCAGCTCTTCCTTTATAGCCCGCATTGCAGAGCGGGCATCCTTGGCTTCGGCGGTGGCCTTCCCCAGGTCTTCTTGCCCCGCTAGGCGCTCCTTCCCAAGAGCCTCATTTCGGTCGGTAGCATCTTGTAACCTCACGGCCATTTCGGCCATCTCTTCCCTGCTTCGGCAGTGTGCGGCCCTTTCGGCCGCTAACTCCTTGGCCGCCCTCGAGGCCGCCGCATTACTCCTTCTGGCCTGCTCCTTGGCTTGAGCAAGTTCGGCCCGAAGGATCTCCACAGCAGCGACACTATCTGCATTTCACACACATGTTGTAAGGAGCTGGCTTCGCCTCCCTTACCAAGTGACCGCACAGAAACACTTACCATGCGACTCATCAAGTCGCCTGTTAACCAGCGTGATGTCCGCATCCGCAACGGCGAGTTGCCGCTTTAGTTCAGCAACTCCATCAGTCCGGCTGGCCCCCGGACGACCCGCCACCTACATAGGCACGGCGAAAATTTAAACCTGCGATTTTGATCCTCGGCACGCTGTCGATTTCAACAACCTACCGAGTCTCAGGGGCTACTATCTATACAGGGCGCATTCTTTATGCAAAACTGTCAAAAGGTGTGTCATTTTTATGTACCTCAAACCCCGCCAGCAAACTCCTGATGGCATTATGCAACCCGCCTTCGGCAGACGAAATCCTTTCAATCACCATACTCATCAATGCGTGGTGATCTTCTGAGATAGACACATTCTCAAGCAGATCCTTCAGCCGTACACCAGTTGGCGCCGAACTATCCGGCTTTGCAAACCCGGGGCCTTCCTCCGTGACGACACTTCAGGCTCGTCCGCCCTATCCAATGGCGCCCCGGACGGAGGCGTCTCGCTCTCCACCATCTCCGGACGAAGGTCCCCCGAAGACGAGCTCATTTGCGAAGGACGGAGATCTTAACTACAAGGTAAAAACTCTAGTTATCCTCAGAAGCACAAATAGGGATGTCCCTTATTATAAAACTCCTCTCTTTCTACTTACGGCTCGTTGGAGGGCTGATTCTTTAAGGGAGACTGTGCGGCCGGGGCCTCCCCAGACGCAGGACCCTCTGGTGAAGATTTCTTCCCCCGTTTAGGGGCTTTGGCCCCCGGGTCCTCGGAGGCAGTCCTCTTCTCCCCCTGGAGGGAGGGATCCTCGATCCCCCCTCTTTCAAGAGCCTCCTTAGGCGAGGCAGTAGCTTTTCTATTTTCCCCTTCGCCTTCCTCTGGAGGCGCAACCTCCAGCATCCGGACCAGCACGGAATCCGACGCGGTCTCTGGGAGGGGGGCCGGACACCATATCAATTTTGCTTCCGCTATCCACTCCTGTTTAGAAGGAAATTGGTCATAAGGCGAGTCATCGAAAGGCAAACAAACGGTATGTCCGGACTTGGAACTACTTACTTGAGAATCCGGGCGATTGCAGCTTAGGCCAGCATCCTCGGTCAATTCCGGATGCGCCTCTTGCGATCCGAAGAATAATTTGTACATCTCCAGGGGTGTCATACCCATGAAGTGTTGAAGAATCTGTGGGCCCTCCGGATTAAACTCCCACAGCCGGAGAGGGCGGCGTTTGCAGGGCAGGAGACGCCTAATCAGCATGACCTGCATTACCACCACCATATCAACCTCCCTTGTTTGGAGATCTCGAATCCGCCCTGCAGTAGGGGCACGTCCTTTGACGGCCCCTAGTTGAGCCCTTGGTTGACCCACGACATCAACCGTCGTGGAGGTCCCGGGCGGAATAAGGGCGGCGGCTTTTGTCTGCTGCCCCTCGGAACGGTAATATAGAACCACTCTTGCTGCCACAGGCCGAGCTCCTCTTGGAAGGAGCCCGCGGGCCACGGGGCATCGGCCCTCCTACTTACGGCCGCCCCGCCGCACTCCGCTTGACGCCCCCCGATCATCTTTGGCGCCACATTGAAGGTCTTCAGCCACAGGCCGAAGTGAGGGGTGACGCGGAGGAAGGCTTCGCAGACGACAATAAATGCGGAGATATGGAGGATGGACTCCGGAGCCAAATCATGGAATTCCAACCCGTAGTAAAACATGAGCCCTCTCACAAAAGGATCCATCGGGAAGCCTAAACCCCGACAGAGGTGGGATACAAAAACGACATACTCGCCGGGCTCGGGGGTGGGGATGGCCTGCCCTTCAGCAGGCAACCTGTGCGAAATCTCGTAAGTCAGGTACTTGGCCTCCCGCAGCTTTAGCACGTCCTCCTCCGTGATGGAGGAGGGCTTCCACCGGCCCTGGAGGTCGGAACCGGACATCGTTGAACGTCCGAAGCGCTCGAATCTGGGGCTCTAGGTGCTGGAACTTGGAGCCGAGAGAGGATTCGATGGAGGATTGAAGAAAAGAAACGAGCCTTGGTCCCGTTATAAAGAGGGAGAATACCGAGAGCCGTCTCCGTGACCGTTCGGGACTCGCCTTTGATAGAGGGGGCGTGGCGACGGGCGCGGTTGGGTTACCCACGTCCGTATTGATGAGAATCCCGGAATAAGGGGGAACACGATCTCTGCTTCGACAAGACGTGCCAAGGAAATCGCTTCGCTAAATGCGCTGAGGTGGTAAAGTAAAAAACGATTCAAGTAATGGCTTGGTAGTGGTGTGACGTCATGCCACAAAAAATGTCAGCAGATTGAACTTGTGTATATATTATTCTCTCTACGGTGGAATGTGGAATTTATTTTGCAGAGCCGGACACTATCCTGGTGTTCACAATCTTCTACGAATCATTCGGAGGAGGAACCCGCCTTGCAATGCCGAACAATATGCACGCCGGAGTCATCGTCATTGAAGCCTGGTTCAGGGGCTACTGAGGGAGTACTGGACTAGGGGGTGTCCGGATTGCCGGATCATCATCATTGGCCGAACTATCATCGGCCAGACTCCAAGACTATGAAGATGCAAGATTGAAGACTTCGTCCCGTGTCCGGAGGGGACTTTCCTTGGCGTGGAAGGCAAGCTTGGCGATACGGATATGTAGATCTCCTACCATTGTAACCGACTCTATGTAACCCTAGCCCTCTCCGGTGTCTATATAAACCGGATGGCTTTAGTCCGTAGGACAACAACGACAACAACCCTTACAATCATACCATAGGCTAGCTTCTAGGGTTTAGCCTCCTGGATCTCGTGGTAGATCCACTCTTGTAACATCCACAATATCAATATCAATCAAGCAGGACGTAGGGTTTTACCTCCATCAAGAGGGCCTGAACCTGGGTAAAACATTGTGTCCCTTGTCTCCTGTTACCATCCGCCTAGACGCACAGTTCGGGACCCCCTACCCGAGATCCGCCGGTTTTGACACCGACAGCCTTCTTCATTGTTGACGTTGTTGTTCTCTTGTCATGGTGGAGAAGGAGGTAGTTGACGTTCATCTTGATGCACTTCCTCGTTTTCTTTATCTTGGTGTGTCCCACTTGTGGATGCTTCCGTATCAACTCTTGGTTCACCTTGTCGTGAAGTAGAAGTTTCCACTTGGACGGACGAGGTACTCTCCTTCACCTCCGTTGGACGGACCTTGCCAATAGACAAGTCTTGGATTGCTTCCGAAGGATCTTTGTCTCCTACATCAATTGGCAATTGCTCTACTTGCGAGCCGTTAGATTCATCAAACTTCACATCTACCGTCTCTTCAACCTTTCGGGTGAAATTGTTGTAGACATGGTAAGTGTGAGAGTTTGAGCCATAACCTAGTAGGAAACCTTCATGAGACTTAGGAGCAAATTTAGAACGACGATGGTTATCAAGAATGTAGCACTTTGAGCCGAATACTCGAAAGTATCCAACTTGGGGTTTGTTACCTGTGAGGAGCTCGTATGTCGTCTTGCCGAGTAGCTTGTGAAGATACAAGCGATTTGTTGTATGACAAGCTGTCTCAACCGCTTCTGCCCAAAAGTGCTTCGGCGTCTTGTACTCATCAAGCATCGTTCTCGCCATTTTGATGAGCGTCCGGTTCTTCCTCTCAACGACTCCATTTTGTTGAGGTGTGTACGTAGCCGAGAACTCATGTGAAATCCCTTCTTCGTCAAGAAAGGTGTCCACATTTGCGTTCTTGAACTCCGTTCCGTTGTCGCTGCGAACCTTCTTGATCTTCACTTCAAATTGGTTTTGGGACTTCCTCGCGAAGTTTTTGAAGATCTTTTGGACCTGCGATTTATCATCGAGAAAGAACACCCACGTAAATCTGGAAAAATCATCAACTATAACTAGACCAAAAGAATTTCACCGAGACTCTTGTACGAGTTGGGACCAAAAAGATCCATGTGAAGTAGCTCGAGTGGCCTCTTTGTGGTCATGATGTTCTTCATGGGATGCCTTCCTCCAACCCGTTTACCTGCTTGACAAGCACTGCAAAGTCTATCCTTATCAAATATGACATCATTAACTCCAAGGATATGATTTCCCTTAATAAGCTTGTCAAGGTTTCGCATACCAACATGACCTAATCGTCTATGCCATAACCAGCCTTTTGAGGATTTAGCAATGAAGCAAGTTTTAGGTTGAGCCTTTTTAGTGAAATCAACAATGTATAGATCACCTCTACGCACACCGGTAAAGACCATTTTATGATTGTCTCAACGAAACACTTGGCAATCTACTTCAGTAAATAGGACATTGAAACCGAAATCAGCAAGTCTAGATACTGAAAGTAAGTTGTAACCAAGAGATTCAACGAGCATGGCATTTTGTATGGAGCTATCATGTGATATGGCCACCTTATCGAGGCCAACCACCTTACCCTTTGAGTTGTCACCGAAAGTGACATACTTTCGAGGACTATCATTATCAGCAAGCTCACGAAACATGTCTTTATCTCCGGTCATGTGATCGGTACATCCACTATCAAGAACCCATTCCTTTCCTCCTGACATATATCCCCGAAGATTTGCCATAAGACCAAAATGTCTCATTGCATCATCAAGATCGAAGTCACTATCATCATCCTCATCATAGTATCCATGTTCAACTTCGTCATGTGGTGGATCAAATCCTAGAGAGGGTGATTCGTTAGAGTGAGTTTGACAATGATCTTGCCTATGAATTTTTATAGCTTCGGAAATAATATCACTAATAATACCAACATTTCCTTTGGCACGCATAAGGTTTGTAAGCTCAAATAGATGATCACAAAACATAGGATCACTAGTATTCATTTTACTCAAGGCAATAGACTTATGGAGAATTTCATCAAGATTTTTTAATGAATAATCTGGAAATCGTTCCTCAAGAAATTTCCATATAGTATAGGCACACTTAAAAGTAGGCAAACATCCAATCAAGTTTCTAGGCAATCCTCTAATAATAAGTTCGGCAGTTCTGAGATTCCTAACCATGTCAATTGACTCATCATGGGTTGGATGTATAGGATCAACATAAGGTGCACAAGGACTAGCAATGTACTTGTTCAAAAGATATTGATTGAAAATAACAATCATCTCATTTTTCCACTCATGAAAATACTCTCCATCAAGAATAGGCACTCTATGTCTAAGACTCCCCAAAGTAGACTCATCCATCTTCCTCCAATGGTGATTAAACCAAGGCAATGAAGACCAACGCTCTGATACCACTTGTAGGACCTTGAGAAGAGGTGTCTAGAGGGGGGGTGATTAGACACTAAGAGCCAAAGTTGCAGTTTTTAACCTTTTTAAAGTTTAAGTGGAGTTTAGGCACAAGTTTAACATTCACAACATATGGCAAGCAAGCATGCAAAGAGTATATGAGCAGCAGAAAGTAAAGCATGCAACTTGCAAGAATGTAAAGGGAAGGGTTTGGAGGATTCAAACGCAATTGGAGACACGGATGTTTTTGGCGTGGTTCCGATAGGTGGTGCTATCATACATCCACGTTGATGGAGACTTCAACCCACGAAGGGTAATGGCTGCGCGAGTCCACGGAGGGCTCCACCCACGAAGGGTCCACGAAGAAGCAACCTTGTCTATCCCACCATGGCCGTCGCCCACGAAGGACTTGCCTCACTAGCGGTAGATCTTCATGAAGTAGGCGATCTCTTTGCCCTTACAAACTCCTTGGTTCAACTCCACAATCTTGTTGGAGGCTCCCAAGTGACACCTAGCCAATCTAGGAGACACCACTCTCCAAGAAGTAACAAATGGTGCGTTGATGATGAACTCCTTGCTCTTGTGCTTCAAATGATAGTCTCCCCAACACTCAACTCTCTCTCATAGGATTTGGATCTGGTGGAAAGAGGGTTTGAGTGGAAAGCAACTTGGGGAAGGCTAGAGATCAAGATTCATATGGTAGGGATGGAATATCTTGGCCTCAACACATGAGTAGGTAGTTCTCTCTTAGAAATAGGATGTTGGAAGTGTAGGTTCAGTCTGATGGCTCTCTCCATGAATGAAGAGGAGGTGGAGGGGTATATATAGCCTCCACACAAAATCTAACCGTTACACACAATCTACCAAACTCGGTGGGACCAAATCTTTAAACCCGGTCAGACCAATTTAGCAAATAATGTGACCGTTAAGGTTTTCGGTGGGACCGAAATGCAACTCGATAAGACCGATTCGGTTAGGGTTAGGGCATAATGTAATCTTGGTAAGACCGATTACGCAAAATCGGTGAGACCGATTTTGGTAATAAGCTAACCAGAGAGTTGGTCAGGTAAACTCGGTTGGACCGATTATCAAACTTGGTGGGACCGATTTTAATAATAAGTCCACCAGAAAGTTTGCATTGTAATCTCGGTAGTACCGATTGCTCAAACTCGGTGAGACCGATTTTGATAATGGACATACACAGAGAGATTACAATCCCATCTCGGTGAGACCGAGATCCCTATCGGTGAGACCGATTTGCCTAGGGTTTGTGGCAGTGGCTAAGACATCAAAACTCGGTGGCTCCGGATAGGAAGAATTAGTGGGGCCGAGTTCGACTTTAGGTTTAGGACATATGTGGATGTGAGAAATTAGCTGAGGGTTTTGGAGCATATCACAAAGCACATGAAGCAATAGGCTCATTAAGCAACACCTCATCCCTCCTTGATAGTATTGGCTTTTCCCATAGACTCAATGTGATCTTGGATCACTAAAATGTAAAATGAAGAGTCTTGAGCTTGAAGCTTGAGACAATCCTTTGTCCTTAGCATCTTGAAGGAGTTCCCACATCCTTTAGTCCATGCCACTCCATTGTTGAACTTATCTGAAACATACTCGATAAAAGTGTTAGTCCAACAAGAGATATGTTGACATTAATTACCAAAACCACCTAGGGAGCACTTGTGCTTTCAGTGGTCGATATATATACCCCATATCAACCATGATAACTTATACCACGGGAGCACCCCCCTCGGCCCTCTCTCTCGACCAAAACTCTCGTGGACACCCAAACCCTAGAGAAAAAATGATGTTGGTCTCCTACCCCCTCCCACCGTGCCCCTACCCGACAAACTCTCTCGAGGCCACTCAAATTTACCGAGTTAAAAGAGCGTTATCATCGAGGCCACCCCAAACCCTTGAAGCGTTGTGTCGAGGCCACCCCAAACCCTTGAAGCGTTGTCTAGGCCGCCCCAAACCCTAGAGAAGCAGCGTCGAGGCCACTAACATGATTCCTTATTGTGATTAGCTAGCTAGTTCTACGTTTACCACTAATATATAAATATTTGCAGAAACTATGGAGCACTCCCGAGACGAAGCAACAGAAGCGATGTTGGGGGAGATAATCGCACAAGGAAGTGATGTCGTTGTGTCATTTATCAACGACCCCGATGGTCAGGAAGGACTGGGTGAAGAAGAGGGCTATGTTCATGATGGCTCCGGTGACCCACTAATGTCGGTACAAGAAGAAGGCTATGTTCATGATGGCTCCGGTGACCCAATGGAGGTACAAGAAGGAGACCGTGCTGACTGCTCCGGTGACCGAACCGATTCCGCCCAGGTATATATATATTAGTAAGCCCGTGCTGACTAGTTAATTGATGCATTCATTGTTTTCATATGTATACATATTAATTAACTCTCGTCTTTCTTCTTTTTTCTCTAGCCCTCCGGATCGAGCTCAACTTCGGTAAAGAAACGAGGCCTGAAGAAAAAGTTGCGCTTAGATGAAAGGTTTGAGATCACAGCAATCGTGCGCGATGGCAAGCCGATTGATCCCATCCAGACAAGGGATGCATTTCGTGCTCAGTGCGGGGTTCTTGTTAGGGACAAGATCCCGATCAGTATCCAGCAATGGTTAAAGCCAAAGAAGGAAGACCCTGAGGCGCCGACGTCTTATGTCTCTGATATGCAGAAAGAAGATCTTTGGACAACGCTTAAGGCAAATTTCACCCTACCGCCAGAGGAGGATCCAGAGAAGCCAGTTAAAGAGGAATTGATCAAGTCTCATGCTCTTAAGAAGATGGCAGAATTATTCAGGAGGTGGAAGAATGAGCTGAAAATGTTTGTCGACAAAGAAGAGACACCAGAATTCACCGTCCGGTTTGAGAAAATCAGAGATCAATGGCCCGCATTTGTGCCCCACAAGACATCGGAAAAGAGTAAGAAGATGTCAGCGACAAACAAGATTAATGCTGCGAAGAAGAAGCATCACCATCGCACGGGGTCAGGTGGTTACCTCAAAGCCCGACCTTTGTGGGACAAGGCTGAGAATGACCTGATTGCTAAAGGGGTCGAACCAGAGACATTGAGATGGCCAGACCGTTGCCGGACTTGGTTCTTCGGGGTTGGTAGTACCTTGGACCTTGTATCAGGGAAGTGCGTTTGGATAGAAGAGCAACTGCAAATACCCGTCAGGAAGCTTCGGGAGTATATCGAGAAAGCGCATGAAGGGATGTTCGTTCCAGACAGAGTGAACGACGAGCTCACAATGGCCCTCGGGAATCCTGAGCACCCTGGACGGACACGAAGCACGCCAGGCTCCCTTTTGTGGAAGGCTGGGTTTCCGAACGCAGGGGGTTAAAAACCCCAGGAGAGGAGGAAGAAAGTGGAGCATAGCCAACTGCAGACGCTACACGAAAGAGTACAGGGCTAGAGGAACGAGAAGCAGATTGCAGCAAACGACCTGCCGAAGCTTCCCCTGAAGCTACCCCGCCATCTCAGCGGACAAGCAGCGTGGCTTCCACCGAGCAGACTCAGCAACTAGAGCCTGTCTTCACGGGCTACCCCGTGGATGCTATCACAGAGTCTCAACATTGCCACCTTATGACGCGATGGATGACATTGAAAGTCAAGGCAGCTGTTGGCTCTGTTATACCTAATGAACCTGGCTCAACCTACCACGGCCAGCCGATTCCAGAAGGATATGCTAGGGTGATGGTGGATCAAATAACGGACGGATTTGAGGACCTTGAGCTTGACCGCCCTACGGGTGAAGGGGAGATTCGGCTGGGTTCTTCTCTGAAGACTCCATGCCTATGGCGGAAGGAGCTCATCAACCTTCCGAACTGGACACCTCCGCCTCCTCCTCCTCCTCCGGCGAGTCAGGGCACTCCGCCTCCTCCTCCGGCGAGTCAGGGCACTCCGCCTCCTCCTCCGCCTTCTCCGGCGAGTGATCAGGGCATTCAGCCTCCTTCTCCGGCGCGTGGCGGCACTCCGCCTCCTTCTTCGCCTGCGCCGGCACGCCCGAGCAGCCAGCTGCCTCCTCCTTCTCCGCCTCGCTAGCAAGGGCAGAAGAGACCCGCCGCCGCCCCGGCTGCTCCGACGCATCGTAGTCCTTCTCCTCTACCTCGTAAGCAACCACGAAAGAACACAGCCGCAGCCACTCCGTCTACTCCGGCTTCTAGCAGTACAGCCAGAGGCGGGAGGCAATACAGATACGGTCCATCTCTCAAGCCTCTAGAGAAGTTACCGTACGAGAGGACCGAGGAGGAAAATGTGAAGATCGTGCGGACCGAAGTGAAGGACTTCTTTGAAGGGTTGAAAGCAAAGAGACATCCACCTCCGGAGGAGAAGGCAGATCCGGTGAAAGCAAAGTGCACTATCGATGCCCTGAGGAAACCACCAAAGTCTCCGCCGAAAACCAACTACGAGCGCATTACTGAAAAGGCATATCTCCAAGCGGAGCGGTCGGGAAGTACTGTCAGTGTTCAAAGGTTAAAAGAACGAGCAGCTGGGAAAAAAATTGCCCAGCTCGGCGAACAAGCAAAGCAATCGTGCCCCCCGCTCAATGTGTCTAGCGACATCGTCGCTAATGCTCCGGGGACGGTGCCCGGTTATAGCAATCTTAGAGATTACCTGCCTGATGATGTACATTTTAATTTCTTGGAGGTGGACGTACACAGATACGAGTACGGGAAGCCTCTCATCAAAGATGAAAAATCTCTAACAACAATGATGCGAAGATTCCATAACTGGTAGTACATGAAAACCTGCAGAGAGTCTAGGGGGACGAATACTTTGTATCTGAGAATTAAAGAGGAGCGCGACCTCATTGGAACTGATCTGTTGCCTGTTCCATTTGAGGAGTTCTTTGAGTTCTTCAATCAAAAGGCCCTCAATAAATTAACGGTCTTTTGCTACTGTCTGTAAGTACTATTTCTGTCATTAAGTCTCTATATATAGCTCGGCTCTTTCATTGCATGTATTTATAATTAATTATCCTCACTATATTATGCAGATTGAAGATCGTCGAGTGCAAAAAACAAGAAATGTATGATATTGGGTTCATTAACACAAATATCATAGATGAATTTCGGGTTACAAAGAAGGCCGAAGAGGCCGAGGCCAACTTGCTACAATCGTTGATCAAAAATCAAAACAAAGATTTAATACTCTTTCCTTACAACTTCGAGTGAGTGTTACTGCCGTGTGCATATTCGGTTTCCCTTATACTCGAGCGAGGTCATAGTAATGTAATTGATGAGTTATGCATGCGTGCGCAGCTTCCACTATGTTCTTCTGGAGATTAAGCTTGAGCGGGGACTAGTAACCGTCTTAGACTCGAGACGAAAAGATCCCGAAACCTATGTGGACATGACTAAAATGCTCAGCAAGTAAGTTCAATCGATCATTATCTCACCATATCGGCAACTTTTCATTCATTTCCTGTTGTCTCAAGTAATAATAATTATTTTCTTTGTCTTGCAGGAAACAGTTCACCGCAGAAGCTCCGGGACTGCCGAAGGAGCTGCGATATACATACCCAAAAGTAAGTACTACTAGCTAGCTAGTTGCGTGCATCTCCCGTTGATTCTATAGCTATACTTTCATCAATGCCATTTATAATGCTTCATTATCAGTTTGATTGACCTCTACTTCTCGTAAAGTGCTTGTGGCAGGAACAAGGGAATGATTTTTGTGGATACTACGTGTGTGAGTTCATCTACAATGCGATTTTGAAAAATAAGCGGGGCTACTCTAAAAGACAATATGAAGTGCGTAAGCAATAATATTCACAATTTCATTTTATTACACCATCATTTCTGTTGAGTTTCATTCATATATATGTATTAACCCCCTTCTTCAAATTAGACGTGACAGATGCCGAATGAACTCCTACCACAAGATTGCATGAAAGCAATTCAAGAGGAATTGGCGGGATTCTTTCTTGACCACGTCATCAATAAAGCCGGAGAATACCATGTGGAAGTTGATTTCAAATGCTAGGGGATTGTAAGAGATCTTACATATTGTACATGTATGTAGCCAGTAGCGTCGGATAGATAATACGAAAACTTGTTGTTCGACCAATCTCTCGGAGAAGGAGAGGTCGATCAATCACTTCTCTCGGTATGCACGACGAACTTCTGTACTTAATGGTTTCCTTCATTTTCTTACTAGCTAGCGTGTCGATGGCCTCTCTATGTACAGTACGTAGCGTCGACCAAGCACGGACATAAGAGAGGACACTTCTCTCTATTAATTAGCTAGCTAACACAATATATGAAACACCTAAATTAACCCCACAAAACCCCCAACCCCCCCCCCCATTCAAAAAAACCAAAAACCCCAGCCCCTGAAATGCTCACGCGTGGATGCCTTTTGGTCCCGGTTGGTGCCACCAACCGGGACCAAAGGCCCTCCTGCCTGGGCTCGGCACACCGGCCACGTGGAGGCCCATCTGTACTGGTTCGTGTTAGAACCGGGACTAAAGGTCTAGGGCATTGGTGACGACCCTTTAGTCCCGGTTCAAGAACCGGGACAAAAGGCCCTAACCAACCGGGACTAGTGGGGGTTTTTCTACTAGTGGGATCTCGCGGTGGCGAAGAGTATACAGTGCTAGTGGTGGTCTCGAAGCCCTCAAGGCGGGTGCTTGCTGGCACTGCTCCGGCCCCAACGACCTTGGACCCGCGTCCCTTCCAGTGTCCATGGTTGCCGGCGTCCTCTGTCGGGCGGCTCCGGCCTCGGTGACCCAGCAGCTGCGTTCCTTCTAGCTTGCCTGGCTCCCTGATGTCCCGATGACTATGGCCACGGTAGCCAGGATCTGCGTCCCTCCAGTCCTTGCTTGCCGGTGTTGCCGATCGCCGTCGCCCCATCCCCTCGTGGCTTTCTTCGCGCACGCCCTACCTTGTACGCCTCAAGGCCTCCGCTTTTGCCAGATCCAATGCTCGTGGATTCAGAGGCGGTGCCACCCTCCGACGGCAGTTGCAGCCCCGCCAACCCCATTCCGACATGGTGATTCCAACCGGTGTTGCCTTCCTCATCTTTGATTTCAGATACGGTGGCTATGGGATTGCTCAGCGTCAGGCTAAGGGGAAACCCCTGCTCGGCTTGTCGATGCTGGCAGTGGCGGCGTATGTGGATGTCGTTTCATTCTTGGAGGCGCTGTCAAGGCCCTCGGCTGTGCCCCTCTTCGAGCTCAGGGGAAAGCCTAGGTCCGGTTCCTCCGGATCGGATGGCGACGGTGTCTCGACATCGTCCTCCTTCTTGAAGGTGCCATCTTGCTCGCTCACTGAGGGAGTCCTGGATTAGGGGGTGTCCGGATGGCCGGACTATGACCTTTGGTCGGACTCCCGGACTATGAAGATACAAGATTGAAGACTTCGTCCCGTGTCCGGATAGGGACTTTCCTTGGCGTGGAAGGCAAGCTTGGCGATACGATATGAAGATCTCCTCCCATTGTAACCGACTCTGTGTAACCCTAGCCCTCTCCGGTGTCTATATAAACCGGAGAGTTTTAGTCCGTAGGATAGATAACAATCATACCATAGGCTAGCTTCTAGGGTTTAGCCCGTCTGATCTCGTGGTAGATCAACTCTTGTAATACCCATATCATCAATATCAATCAAGCAGGAGTAGGGTTTTACCTCCACCGAGAGGGCCCGAACCTGGGTAAAAACATCGTGTCCCTTGTCTCCTATTACCATCCGCCTAGACGCACAGTTCGGGACACCCTACCCGAGATCCGCTGGTTTTGACACCGACATTGGTGCTTTCATTGAGAGTTCCTCTGTGTCGTCACCTTTAGGCCCGATGGCTTCTTCGATCATCAACCATGACGCGGTCCAGGGTGAGACTTTTCTCCCCGGACAGATCTTCGTATTCGGCGGCTTCGCACTGCGGGCCAACTCGCTTGGCCATCTGGAGCAGATCAGAAGCTACGCCCCTGGCCATCAGGTCAGGTTTGGAAGCTGAAACTACACGACCGACATCCGCGGGGACTTGATCTTCGACGGATTCGAGCCACGACCGAGCGTGCCACACTGTCTCGATGGCATGATCTAGCTCTGCCGCCGGACAGCGCCCAGAGTGCCGCTCAGGTATCCGCTCCGACCATTAGCTCGGAGCCGACTGCGCTAGTCGGGGACGGACGGTTGGACGCCGCCCCGGGAGCCGCAATCTCTACGGCGATAGAGCCGAATACCAGCCTAGTCCTTTGCAAGGCCCGTGACTCTAAGGTGCCGGACTCCGTTCCGGACTCCGAATACTCCGCACCCCTTCCGATCGAACCCAATTGGTCTCCGATCATGGAGTTCACCGCCGCGGACATCTTTCAGCACTCGCCCTTTGGCGATATCCTGGATTCACTAAAGTCTCTCTCTTTGTCAGGAGAGCCCTGGCCGGACTATGGTCAGCAGGGTTGGGATACGGACGACGAGGAAATTCGAAACCCACCCACCACCCACTTTGTAGCCACTGTCGACGATCTAACCGACATGCTAGACTTCGACTCCGAAGACATCGATGGTATGGACGCTGATGAAGGAGACGACCAAGAACCAGTACCTATAGGGCACTGGAAGGCCACCTCGTCATATGACATATACATGGTGGACACCCCAAAGCAGGGGATGGAGATGAAAAAGCGGAGGATGACCCCTCCAAGAAGCAACCCAAGCACCGACATCAGCGGTGCCACTCTAAATCCCGCCAAAGCAAGAACAGCGAATCCGGCACCAGAGACGTCAACACCCCGGACAGTGCCGAAGACAACCCCCTCCAGCAGGATTCAGCGCAGGAGGACGAAGGAGCCAGCCCTCATGAGAGAGCGGCAGACAAAGAGGTTGAGGACGACAATTATATGCCTCCCTCCGAAGACGAGGCAAGCCTCGACGACGATGAATTCGTCGTGCCAGAGGATCCCGTCGACCAACAGCGTTTCAAATGCAGGCTTATGGCCACGGCAAGCAGCCTCAAGAAAAAACAGCAGCAGCTTAGAGCTGACCAAGACCTACTAGCCGACAGATGGACCGAAGTCCTGGCAGCCGAAGAGTATAAACTCGAACGCCCCTCCAAGAGTTACCCAAAGCGCAGGCTGCTACCCCAACTAGAGGAGGAAGCAACTAAACCTACAGCACCAGCGTACGATGCGCCCGATCGGCCACCCCGTGGCCGCGACAGAGAGGCCTTTCGGCCCTCAAACCAAGCCGCACCCCGGCACCGCTCTAAAACTACCAGAGCACGGGGAAATGCAACAGACCTGCGAGACATATTGGAGGATAAGGCAAGGCAAACAAGATCGATCTACGGATTGCGTGGGTGCCCCACATCAGGGACGATAACCGTCACGCCGGATATGATAAATACGACCAGGCCGAATACAACAGACAAAGCTCATCTGAGCTACGTCGCGACATAGCTCAGTACAGGGGCGTCGCACACCCACTGTGCTTCACAGACGAAGTAATGGATCATCAAATCCCCGAGGGCTTTAAACTCGTAAACATCGAATCATACGATGGCACAACTGATCCCGCGGTATGGATCAAGGATTATCTCCTTCATATCCACATGGCCCGTGGTGATGATCTACATGCCATCAAATACCTCCCGCTTAAGCTCAAAGGACCAGCTCGACATTGGCTTAACAGCCTGCCAGCAGAGTCAATTAGTTGCTGGGAGGACCTGGAATCCACATTCCTCGATAACTTCCAGGGCACTTATGTGCGACCACCAGACGCCGATGACCTAAGCCACATAATCCAGCAGCCAGAGGAATCGGCCAGACAATTCTGGACACGGTTCCTAACCAAGAAAAATCAAATAGTCGACTGTCCGGACGCCGAGGCCCTTGCAGCCTTCAGGCACAACATCCGAGACGAATGGCTTGCCCGACACCTAGGACAGGAAAAGCCGAAATCTATGGCAGCCCTCACGACACTCATGACCCGCTTTTGCGCGGGCGAAGACAGCTGGCTAGCTCGTAGCAATAACATAACCAAGAGCCCTGGCAATTTGGATACCAAGGACAACAATGGCAGGTCACGTCGCAACAAGCACAAGTGCCGCATTAATGGCGACAATACTGAGGATACGGCAGTCAATGCCGGATTCCGAGGCTCTAAACCCGGTCAGCGGAAGAAGCCATTCAAAAGAAACCCTCCGGGCCCATCCAACCTAGACCGGATACTCGATTGCTTGTGCCAGATACACGGCACCCCCGAACAACTAGCCAACCACACCAACAGGGATTGTTGGGTGTTCAAGCAGGCAGGCAAGCTAAGTGCTGAAACCAGAGATAAGGGGCTGCGTAGAGATGACGAGGAGGAGCCCCGGCCGCCGAAAAACAGAGGACAGAAGGGCTTCCCCCCGCAAGTGCGGACGGTGAACATGATATATGCAACCCACATCCCCAAAAGGGAGCGGAAGCGTGCCCTCAAGGACGTCTATGCGTTGGAGCCAGTCGCCCCAAAGTTCAACCCATGGTCCTCCTGCCCGATCACTTTTGATCGAAGGGACCACCCCACTAGCATCCGTCACGGCGGATTTGCCGCATTGGTCCTAGACCCAATCATTGACGGATTTCACCTCACTAGAGTCCTCATGGACAACGGCAGCAGCCTGAACCTGCTTTATCAGGATACAATGCGCAAAATGGGTATAGAGTCGTCAATGATTAAACCCACAAAGACAACCTTTAAAGGCGTCATACCAGGTGTAGAAGCCAACTGTACAGGCTCGGTTACACTCGAAGTGGTCTTCGGATCCCCGGATAATTTCCGAAGCGAAGAGTTAATCTTCGACATAGTCCCATTCCGCAGTGGCTATCACGCCCTGCTCGGACGAACTGCATTTGCAAAATTCAATGTGGTGCCGCACTACGCATATCTCAAGCTCAAGATGCCAGGTCCTCGCGGAGTCATTACGGTAAATGGAAACAACGAACGCTCTCTCCGAATGGAGGAGCACACAGCGGCCCTGGCGGCGGAAGTACAGAGCAGCCTCTCAAGGCAGCTCCCCAATCCGGGTGTTAAACGTCCGGACAACGTCAAGCGCGCCCGAAGCAACCTCCAACAAAGTCGGCTAGCACGTTACGAGCAAGCATAGCAGTGCGGCCCCAACCCCAGCCCTCGCCAGATGGTGATATCGGTACCACGCGTACATACTTACGCTTTGAAAATACCATGGGCATAAGGGGAGGGGCACAACTACGGCATGCCCAGAATGCGGCTCAACCGCACTTAGGGGCTCCCTATTCCGCCGTTTTTTTATTATATACTTTCAGGACCCAATTATTCGGAAGGCCTGTCCGGCAATACACTCGCCGAACACACGATGCAACAGCCAGGGAGAAAACAAGCCGCGTCGAATATCTAGGTGGTCTCTATAGCGAGCTAAATACCCGTTTTACTTAAATTCACGCAGCCTGCCCCTGGAGGGGGACATGTCAAATAATCCCATCCCTTGCTTATCGCACTATTTGTATCGTTCTGCTTTCATAGCAACTCTTTTTAATAAACAATACGTAGCTCTTATCTATTATTGTATTCATCTATTTTTTATACAAATATGTTCAGTCATGACATTATGCAACCGTACACTTTGGTACGGCCAATACACCAGCGGCTCAAGCACCCCATAATATGGTGTGAGAAGACCGAACACTCTCATGAGTGCGGCACCCCGAACTTATAGCACTATATGTTGGGGAACATTGCAGAAAATAAAAAAAATTCCTACGGTTTCACCAAGATCCATCTATGAGTTCATCTAGCAACGAGTGATAGGAGTGCATCTACATACCTTTGTAGATCGCGAGCGGAAGCGTTCAAGAGAACGGGGTTGAGGGAGTCGTACTCGTCGTGATCCAAATCACCGATGACCAAGTGCCGAACGGACAGCACCTCCGCGTTCAACACACGTACGGAGGGGATGACGTCTCCTCCTTCTTGATCCATCAAGGGGGAAGGAGAGGTTGATGAAGATCCAGCAGCACGACAGTGTGGTGGTGGATGCAGCAGAGTTCCGGCAGAACTTCGCCGAGCTTCTACGAGAGGGAGAGGTGTAGCAGGGGAGAGGGAGGCGCCAAAACTTCAGGGTGCGGCTGCCCTCCCTCCCCCCTTCTTTATATAGGCCCCCAGGGGGGGTGCCGGCCCTAGAGATGGGATCTCTAGGGGGGCGGCAGCCAAGGGGGGTGGAGTGCCCCCCAAGGCAAGTGGAGGCGCCCCCTCCCCTAGGGTTCCCAACCCTAGGCGCAGAGGGGGGTCTAGGGGGGCGCACCAGCCCACCAGGGGCTGGTTCCCCTCCCACTTCAGTCCATGGGGCCCTCCGGGATAGGTGGCCCCACCCGGTGGACCCCCAGGACCCTTCCGGTGGTCCCGGTACAATACCGGTGACCCCCGAAATTCTCCAGATGGCCGAACCATTCCGGAACTCCTCGTGACATCCGGGATCTCATCCAGGACTCCAAACAACTTTCGGTTTGCTGCATACTCATATTCATACAACCCTAGCGTCACCGAACCTTAAGTGTGTAGACCCTACGGGTTCGCGAGACATGTAGACATGACCGAGACGGCTCTCCGGTCAATAACCAACAGCGGGATCTGGATGCCCATGTTGGCTCCCACATACTCCTCGATGATCTCATCGGATGAACCACGATGTCGAGGATTCAATCAACCCCGTATACAATTCCATTGGTCAATCGGTACGTTACTTTCCCGAGACTCGATCGTCGGTATCCCAATACCTCGTTTAGTCTCGTTACCGGCAAGTCACTTTACTCGTACCATAATGTATGATCCCGTGACCAAACACTTGGTCACTCTGAGCTCATTATGATGATGCATTACCGAGTGGGCCCAGAGATACCTCTCCGTCATATGGAGTGACAAATCCCAGTCTCGATCCGTGTCAACCCAACAGACACTTTCGGAGATACCTGTAGTGCACCTTTATAGTCACCCAGTTATGTTGTGACATTTGGTACACCCAAAGCACTCCTACGGTATCCGGGAGTTACACGATCTCATGGTCTAAGGAAAAGATACTTGACATTGGAAAAGCTCTAGCAAACGAACTACACGATCTTGTGCTATGCTTAGGATTGGGTCTTGTCCATCACATCATTCTCCTAATGATCTGATCCCGTTATCAATGACATCCAATGTCCATAGTCAGGAAACCATGACTATCTATTGATCAACGTGTGAGTCAACTAGAGGCTCACTAGGGACATATTATGGTCTATGTATTCACACGTGTATTACGATTTCCGGATAATACAATTATAGCATGAATAAAGAAAATTATCATGAACAAGGAAATATAATAATAATCCTTTTATTATTGCCTCTAGGGCATATTTCCAACAGTCTCCCACTTGCACTAGAGTCAATAATCTAGTTACATTGTGATGAATCGAACACCCATAGAGTTCTGGTGTTGATCATGTTTTGATCGCGAAAGAGGTTTAGTCAACGGATCTGCGACATTCAGATCCATATGTACTTTGCAAATATCTATGTCTCCATCTTGAACATTTTCACGGATGGAGTTGAAACGACGCTTGATGTGCCTGGTCTTCTTGTGAAACCTGGGCTCCTTGGCAAGGGCAATAGCTCCAGTATTGTCACAAAAGAGTTTGATCGGCCCCGACGCATTGGGTATGACTCCTAGGGCAATAGCTTCATGCACTGCCTCCGAGGCTGCCATGTACTCCGCTTCACATGTAGATCCCGCCACGACGCTTTGCTTGCAGCTGCACCAGCTTACTGCTCCACCATTCAACATATACACGTATCTGGTTTGTGACTTAGAGTCATCCAGATCTGTGTTGAAGCTAGCGTCGACGTAACCCTTTATGGCGAGCTCTTCGTCACATCCATAAATGAGAAACATGTCCTTTGTCCTTTTCAGGTACTTCAGGATATTCTTGACCGCTGTCCAGTGTTCCTTGCCGGGATTACTTTGGTACCTTCCTACCAAACTTACGGTAAGGTTTACATCAGGTCTGGTACACAGCATGGCATACATAATAGATCCTATGGCTGAAGCATAGGGGATGACACCCATCTCTTCTTTATCTCTTGCTATGGTCGGGCATTGAGCCGAGCTCAATCTCACACCTTGCAATACAGGCAAGAACCCTTTCTTGGACTGATCCATTTTGAACTTCTTCAAAATCTTATCAAGGTATGTGCT
The DNA here is from genome assembly GCF_018294505.1 of Triticum aestivum. NCBI lineage: Eukaryota > Viridiplantae > Streptophyta > Magnoliopsida > Poales > Poaceae > Triticum > Triticum aestivum. The sequence continues at coordinate 719,138,496 of NC_057803.1, read as the reverse complement.
TTGTGAAAGACCTATGAGGCGTCTCGATCTATCCCTATAGATCTTGATGCCTAATATGTAAGCAGCTTCTCCAAGGTCCTTTATTGAAAAACACTTATTCAAGTAGGCCTTAATGTTGTCCAAAAGTTCTATATCATTTCCCATCAAAAGTATGTCATCTACATATAATATGAGAAATGCTACAGAGCTCCCACTCACTTTCTTGTAAACGCAGGCATCTCCATAAGTCTACATAAACCCAAACGCTTTGATCATCTCATCAAAGTGAATGTTCCAACTCCGAGATGCTTGCACCAGCCCATAAATGGATCGCTGGAGCTTGCATACTTTGTTAGCATTCTTAGGATCGAAAAAACCTTCCGGCTGCATCATATACAGTTCTTCCTTAAGATGTCCGTTAAGGAATGCCGTTTTGACGTCCATCTGCCATATCTCATAATCATAGTATGCGGCAATTTCTAACATGATTCGGACGGACTTCAGCTTCGCTACGGGAGAGAAAGTCTCATCGTAGTCAACCCCTTGAACTTGTCGATAACCCTTAGCGACAAGTCGAGCTTTATAGATGGTAACATTACCATCCGCGTCCGTCTTCTTCTTAAAGATCCATTTGTTTTCTACTGCTCGCCGATCATCGGGCGAGTCTGTCAAAGTCCATACTTTGTTTTCATACATGGATTCTACCTCGGATTGCATGGCTTCAAGCCATTTGTTGGAATCTAGGCCCGCCATCGCTTCTTCATAGTTTGAAGGTTCACCGTTGTCTAACAACATGATTTCAAGGACAGGGTTGCCATACCACTCTGGTGTAGAACGTGTCCTTGTGGACCTACGAAGTTCAGTAGCAACTTGATCCGAAGTACCTTGATCATCATCATTAATTTCCTCTCCAGTTGGTGTAGGCACCACAGGAACATTTTCCTAAGCTGCACTACTTTCCGGTTCAAGAGGTAGTACTTCATCGAGTTCTACTTTCCTCCCACTTACTTCTTTCGAGAGAAACTCTTTTTCTAGAAAGGATCCGTGATGAAGTCATGTACCTAGGGTAGGGTCACGGGCCTGTCCAAAGTGCCCTCCCCAAGGACATCTTCAGAAGAAGCTACCTTCAAGTCGACCAAGAGGGATTCCACTCGACGGACTCGAAGACACTCGACCATGAAGACTAACTCGACCACCAGGAGATCAAGAGCCACTCTGCATCCAAACGGCCTGTAATTAAGTAGTCTTTATAGTCATGATGACACTTTATGTAAGGCGTTACCAGTAACGCCCATCTTTATGTACTTTAAACCCTGCATAACTGAGGGCCGGAGGGGTCAGGCAGACACTATATAAGCCACCCCCCTCCTTGGTGTAAAGGGTTCGCACCCCTGTAACTCATACGCATATAATCTAGTCGACCGCCTCCGGGCTCCAAGACGTAGGGCTGTTACTTCCTCCGAGAAGGGCCTGAACTCGTAAATCCCTTGCGTATACAACTACTCCATAGCTAGGATCTTGCCTCTCCATACCTACCCCCCATTCTACTGTCAAACTTAGAACCATGACAGTTGGCGCCCACCGTGGGGCCAGTGTCTTAGCGACTTTTTGGAGAAGTTGCAATTTGACCGATCGCCTTCATCATGGTTTCTGGCGGAGTTCTGGTCGAGGGCCGCGAGATCCATCTCGGTGCGCTCACTTTCATCACCAACGACTCCGCTTGGCTCCAGGAGGCACCACTCGACATCGACACGCTCCCCGTCCGCGGTGCGACGCACTTTCGGGCGTGTGTCCGCGGCGTCCTGCTGCGGCAGCCGTCGACACCATACCGGTCGACTCCTGTGCGGTCCTCCCTCCCTGTCTCCCGCCAGCGCAAGCGCTCCGGTCGGTCGAGGCTCCAGCGATGGGTGAGACATGCAATGGCTCGCCAATCGGCCACCACCCAAGTCGCGGCAATTGAGCCCGACGAATCTCTCCACGGCCTGTTCGATCTGTCGACTGGCTCCGTAGAGACTGCATCCGAGTGCGATAGCAGTGATCCAGCGGTGGAGGTCCTGATGGTCAATGGACCTCGTAGCCCTCCCGGCTTCCCCTGCATCGATGGGATGGACGATGGAGGCGACCCCGCTCAGGCTCACTAAGAATATCAACCTGAGCCACTCACTTCTCACCAAAGAGAAGATCTTCGCCGCCAGAACATGGATGCCCTACATAGTCCTATCGCAGGAGAAACTCCCGAGGCTCGTTCTTTGGAAGAGGCGCGTTTGGCCAACTTGGCAGAACGCACTCGACTGGAGAACCTCCAGCGAGCACTCGACGAGCGTGCACGGCAACGAGTACCCGACTCCAGCCGACGTCAGCTCTTTCCGCAACCCACTCACGTATATCGGACCCCGATTCAGAATTTAGCAGCTGCAGCCCGTATAGCGGAGTCAATTCAGCCCTCTCAGTCGGAGGATGGAAGAGGCTTGATGCAGATCAGGGATTTGCTCCGGGCATCAGGAGATCAGAATTCAGTTGTGTCACAGTCGCGCAACAGGATCCGCAGTCGATCCGTCGCTGCGAATACTGTTCAGTCGGATCACAGCCCAAGGTCACCTCCAAGGCGCGTGGGACGTGAGGGCCGGCGGGACCACTATGATGACCGATTTGATCGTGATGATAGGCGTCGAGTGCCCACTCCTCCCCTGAGAGGCGGGTCTAACGCCCATCGGCAGCAAGATGACAGGCGCCAGCTCAGTGTTGGGCGGAGAGCTCCGGTCGACCCCAGAGAACCAGGCTTTGACGCGAGATCCATCATCGTGCAAGGTTTGGTCGATCGGAACAGAGCTCATAGAGGTGGCCATGACAGAGATGTGCCCACTAGCATCCGAGTCCATGTTTCAGGTCCAGAATGCTTTAGCAGAGCCATCAGAGCCGCAGTGATACCCGCCAACTTCAGGTTGGCGACTGGGGTAAGTAAGTTCACCGGAGAGTCCAAGCCTGAAACTTGGCTTGAAGACTACCGAGTGGCGGTACAGATTGGTGGCGGTAATGATGAGGTGGCCATGAAGCATTTGCCACTCATGCTAGAGGGTTCGGCCAGGGCGTGGTTGAATCAGTTAGCTCCTAGCAGCATTTACACTTGGGAAGATCTTTCCCGAGTGTTCGTCAGGACGTTCGAGGGAACTTGCAAGCGACCGGCCGGATTGACGGAGCTGCAAGTCTGCGTACAAAAGTCGAGTGAAACATTGAGAGATTACATCCAGAGATGGATCACTTTGCATCATACCGTGGAGAATGTGTCGGACCATCAAGCGGTCTGCGCCTTCAAGGATGGTGTCAAGAACAGAGAGTTGAGCCTGAAGTTTGGTCGAACCGGAGATATGACCCTGAGTCGAATGATGGAGATTGCCACCAAATACGCTAACGGTGAAGAAGAGGACAGGCTCCGGAGTGGCAAGTATAAGCCGAGTCAATCGGAAAAAGGAAACTCCAGTCGGAAGCAGAAGCGGAAGGCCGAGCCAGCTGCTCCTGGAGAGGCTCTGGCCGTGACTCAGGGCAAATTCAAAGGGAAGCCCAAAGGATCTTGGAACCCCAAGAAGGTAAAGGATAAAGAAGGAAATGACGTGATGGATCTACCGTGTCACATCCACACGAAGAAAGACGAAGAGGGTAACTTCATCTACCCGAAACATACCACTCGCCAGTGCCGGCTCTTAATCCAGCAGTTTCAAGGAAAACAGCCCAAGGACAAAGAGAAGGAGTCGGACAAGGCCGAGGACAAGGAGGACAGTGATGGAGGGTACCCTCATGTCAATTCCACCCTGATGATTTTTGCTGATGTAGAGAGCAAAAGTCGACTGAAAGTGATCAACCGTGAGGTAAATATGGTCGCCCCGGCGACACCAAGCTATCTGAGATGGTCGCAAACTCCCATTACGTTCGACCAGTCTGATCACCCTACTCACATTGCCACCCCTGGGAGGCAAGCGCTGGTGGTCGACCCAGTCGTCGAAGGCACTCGACTGACGAAGGTATTGATGGATGGCGGCAGTGGGTTGAATATACTGTATGCAGAGACGCTCAAGGGAATGGGCATTCGATGTCCAGGCTCAGCTCCAGCAACATGAGTTTTCACGGAGTCATTCCTGGAAAGAAGGCTGAGTCACTTGGCCAAATAGCTCTGGATGTAGTGTTCGGCGACTCGAAGCATTTCCGCAAAGAGAAGCTGACATTTGAAGTCGTGGATTTCCAGAGTGCTTACCACGCTATTTTGGGAAGACCAGCTTATGCCCGCTTCATGGCTCGACCATGTTATGTGTACCTCAAATTAAAGATGCCTGGCCCCAAAGGTGTGATCACTATCACTGGCAGCCGGAAGAAGGCAGAAGAGTGTTTCCAGAAAGGTTCGAAGATTGCGGATGCCCAGATAACAGTGGTAGAGCTGGAAGGATACAAGAAAAATGCAGATCCGAGTGATTTGTTGCGAGCCAAGAAGCCCACCACAGAGTCAGCGTTCCAGTCGTCTGGGGAGACGAAGCCAGTTCATATCCACCCAACTGACCCCAACGCAGCTCCGACCCATATTTCCACAACACTCGACTCTAAATAGGAAGAAGCGCTCATCCAGTTCCTCCGTGAGAACTGGGACATCTTTGCATGGAAGCCAGCTGACATGCCGGGTGTTCCCAGGAGGCTGGCTGAGCATCGCCTTAGAGTCAACTCAAAAGCAAAACCTGTTAAAGAACATCTTCGACGGTCCACCGTTCAGAAGAAAAAAGCCATTGGCGAGGAGGTGGCTCGACTCCTTGCAGCAGAGTTTATCCGAGAGATATACCACTCCGAGTGGCTCGCCAATGTCGTCATGGTTCCCAAGAAGGACAACTCACTTCGCATGTGCATTGATTTCAAACATATCAATCGGGCCTGCCCAAAAGATCATTTTCCTCTCCCTCGCATCGACCAAATTGTCGACTCGACTGCGGGATGCGAGAGATTGTCTTTTTAGACGCCTATTCCGGGTATCATCAGATCCGTCTGTATGGACCTGACGAAATCAAAACAGCTTTCATCACTCCATTCGGGTGCTTCTGCTATATCACCATGCCATTCGGTCTCAAGAATGCCGGAGCCACGTTCATGAGAATGATTCAAAAGTGTTTACTCACTCAAATCAGTCGGAATGTGGAAGCGTACATGGATGATATCGTGGTCAAGTCACGAAAGGGTTCCGACCTGTTGACTGACCTAGCTGAAACATTTGCCAATCTCAGGAGATATGATATCAAGCTTAATCCATCAAAGTGCACATTCGGAGTACCTGGCGGAAAGTTACTCGGTTTTCTCGTTTCAGAACGAGGAATCGATGCTAACCCAGAAAAAGTTGGCACCATACTCCGAATGAAACGCCCTGTGCGTGTGCACGATGTCCAGAAGCTTACTGGATGCTTGGCCGCGTTAAGTCGATTCATCTCTCGCCTCGGTGAAAAGGCGTTACCTCTTTACCGACTGATGAAGAAGGCAGACAAGTTCGAGTGGACTCCAGAAGCTGATGCAGCGTTTGCCGAGCTAAAAGCTCTGCTCTCCACCCAGCCGGTGCTTGCTGCTCCAATCAGCAAAGAGCCTCTGTTGCTTTACATTGCAGCCACAGGACAGGTCGTCAGTACAGTACTTACGGTCGAGCGGGAAGAGGAAGGGAAAACCTTCAAAGTTCAGCGCCCAGTGTATTATCTCTCTGAAGTTTTGACTCCATCGAAGCAAAGATATCCTCATTATCAGAAGCTCGTATATGGGATCTACATGACCATGAAGAAGGTTGCTCATTATTTCTCTGATCATGACATTACAGTCGTCAGCGACGCACCATTGTCAGAGATTCTGCACAACAGAGATGCAACTGGTCGAGTGGCTAAATGGGCGATTGAACTCCTTCCCCTTGATATCAAATTTGAGGCAAAGAAAGCCATTAAGTCCCAGGCTATAGCAGATTTCCTTGCCGAGTGGATTGAACAACAGCAGCCGACTCAAGTTCACTCGGAGCATTGGACCATGTTCTTTGATGGCTCTAAGATGTTAAATGGTTCTGGTGCTGGGGTAGTTTTGGTTTCCCCCCGAGGAGATAAGCTCAGATATGTGCTCCAGATCCACTTTGATTCCTCCAACAATGAAGCAGAATATGAAGCACTTTTGTATGGGTTGCGCATGGCCATTTCACTCGGCGTCCGTCGCCTTATGGTTTATGGCGACTCAGATTTGGTGGTCAATCAGGTGATGAAGGAGTGGGACGTTAGAAGCCCAGCCATGACTGGATACTGCAATGCAGTGAGGAAGCTCGAAAAGAAATTCGAAGGGTTAGAGCTCCACCATATACCCCGACTGAAAAATCAAGCGGCTGATGATTTGGTGAAGATAGGATCGAAGAGAGAAGCCATCCCCAGTGATGTGTTCTTGGAGCATATCCATACTCCATCAGTGATAGAAGATCCTTTTACCGAAGAAGCTCCGCAACCTAAGAGTGTTACGGATCCGACTGAGGTTGAAGTTCCAGCAGTGGTCGACCTGATCATGGAAGCTTTGGTGATCACTCCCGATTGGACAGTACCATATATCGCGTATATCCTGAGGAAAGAGCTCGCAGAGGACGAAGAAGAGGCTCGACAGATTGTCCGCCGATCCAAGGCCTTTACCGTGATAAGGGGACAACTGTACAGAGAAAGTGTGACTGGAGTTGGTCAGAAATGCATAACGCCAGAAGAAGGTCGAATAATCCTTGACGACATCCACTCGGGGACCTGTGGTCATCATGCGTCTTCTCAGACCATCATGGCCAAAGCATACCGAGCCAGATTTTACTGGCCGAGAGCGAATGAAATGGCAAAGGAGATAGTCGATAAGTGTGAGGGATGTCAATTTTACTCCAATATGTCACACAAGCCCGCCTCAGCTTTAAAGACCATACCACTCGTTTGGCCCTTTGCAGTATGGGGGTTGGATATGGTCGGCCCTTTGAGAACAGACAGAGGCGGTTTCACCCATGTGCTGGTAGCAGTCGACAAGTTCACCAAATGGATTGAGGCCAAACCCATCAAGAACCTCGATGCCGGTACTGCTGTCAGCTTTATCAGAGAATTGATATTCAGATATGGAGTCCCGCACAGCATCATCACTGACAACGGGTCAAACTTCGATTCCAAAGAATTCAGAGCCTTCTGCACGTCTCAAGGCACACGAGTCGACTATGCTTCAGTCGCCCATCCACAGTCGAATGGACAGGCAGAACGAGCCAATGGCTTGATTCTCAAAGGGTTGAAACCCCGTTTGATGCGTGATCTCAAGCATGCGGCTGGTGCATGGGTCGACGAGCTTCCGTCTGTGCTTTGGGGGTTAAGGACCACGCCTAATCGGTCGACTGGGAGAACTCCGTTCTTCTTGGTTTACGGAGCTGAAGCGGTCTTGCCAAGCGACCTACTTCACAACGCTCCTCGAGTCGAGCTTTACACCGAGTCTGAAGCAGAACAAGCCCGGCAGGATGCGGTCGACCTTCTGGAGGAAGAAAGGGAGATGGCTTTGATCCAGTCGACCATTTACCAACAGGACCTGCGTCGCTTCCACGCCAAAAATGTAAGAGTCGAGCCTTCCAGGAAGGAGATTTGGTTCTCCGAGTGGATCAGCAGAAACCACACAAGCTTGCTCCTTCTTGGGAAGGCCCTTCATCGTCACCAAGGTTCTCCACAATGGAGCATACCGTCTTTACAATGTCGAGCATCAGATCGACGAGCCCCGAGCTTGGAACGCGGAGCTTCTCCGCCCCTTTTACACTTAAGTATTCACTCGGATGAGTTGTAATAAAAGTACTTCTGTAGTTTATTTATCAAAGACAAGAGCTTTATAATTTTCCCAGTAATTGTTATTACTTTTGTCCACATAAAGCAATCCCCCAGTGGGTGGCTTGGCTGCGAATCTGATTAGCCTAAGTCTGTAAAAAAAATCCTAACCGAGTGGTGAGCCAGCCTCCCACTCGAAGGCTTAGCTGCGAAATCCGTTTCGCCTAAGTTAAACAAAATCCTACCGGAGTGGTAAGCCAGCCTTCCACTCGGAGGCTTAGCTGCAGTCCAAGTACTCGCCTAAGTTAAACAAAATCCTACCGAGTGGTAAGTCAGCCTTCCACTCGGAGGCTTAGCTGCAGTCCAAGTACTCGCCTAAGTTAAACAAAATCCTACCGAGTGGTAAGCCAGCCTTTCACTCGGAGGCTTAGCTGCAGTCCAAGTACTCGCCTAAGTTAAACAAAATCCTACCGAGTGGTAAGCCAGCCTTCCACTCGGAGGCTTAGCTGCAGTCCAAGTACTCGCTTAAGTTAAACAAAATCCTACCGAGTGGTAAGTCAGCCTTCCACTTGGAGGCTTAGCTGCAGTCCAAGTACTCGCCTAAGTTAAACAAAATCCTACCGAGTGGTAAGCCAGCCTTCCATTCCGAGGCTTAGCTACAGCATTGCGCTCGCCTAACTTCAAATACAACGTGCTCTCTTCAAGGAGGACGAGTTGCAGGTCGACTACTACCCTCTCCTTCCGAGCTACGCCACAAATACAACGTGCGCTGTGCAAGGAGGACAAGGTGCAGATCGACTGTTACCTCCTTCTCCAGGGGTACACCTTGAAAATCCTACCGAGTGGAGAGCAAACCTCCCACTCGGGGGCTTAGCTGCAGCCCAGTGCTCACCTAAGTTTTTGAAAATCCTACCGAGCGGAGAGCAAACTTCCCACTCGGGGGCTTAGCTGCAGCCCAGTGCTCGCCTAAGTTTTTGAAAATCCTACCGAGTGGAGAGCAAACCTCCCACTCGGGGGCTTAGCTGCAGCCCAGTGCTCGCCTAAGTTTTTGAAAATCCTACCGAGTGGAGAGCAGACCTCTCACTCGGAGGCTTAGCTGCAGCCCAGTGCTCGCCTAAGTTTTTGAAAATCCTACCGAGTGGAGACCAGACCTCCCACTCGGGGGCTTAGCTGCAGCCCAGTGCTTGCCTAAGTGTATTGGGGAACAAGTCGATTGCAATAAGCGCCTCGCTTTAGCCTGCAAAAGACACCTCAAACCAAATGCAAACATATTCAACATCGAATCCAAGTTCGGATAACACCTAACGGAACCGAAAGTGCTCAGGCGCTAAGCCTGTTAAGGTTTGTCGGTTACACAAATCACTCGACATACCGAGGCAAATTTAAAGTATCAAGCTCCGAAGTTTTTTACCCCTCCTGCGGAGGGCTGGAAGGTGCAACAAACTCATCCAGGTCGATTCCATCTGCAATCCGAGTGGCAGCGGCGATGAAGGTCTCCATGAAAGATCGGAAATCGTGCTTCTTGGTGTTAGCCACCCTAGGGGCCGCCAACTTGTCCTCTCGTGCATCCTTGCAGTGAACGCGGGCCAGAGACAGAGCAACATCCGCGCCACACCTGGCAGAAGACTTCTTCCACTCCTGCACTCGACTTGGGACCTCGTTCAGTCGAGTCATCAGAGACTCGAGGTCGTTCTGGAGCGTCTCTCTTGGCCAGAGTGTTGTGTCGATGCGAGAAGTTGCGACCTTCAGCCTTGCGAGATAGTCGACGACAGCAGCAACGCGAGATTCAAGCCGGAGCACGTTCATGGCGACTTCATCTTTCACGGGAGAGTTGATGGGATCCAGGTTTATTTCTAGCCGACCAGTCTCCTCTTCAAAGTTCTGGCAAAATTCTGCAAGCACAACCACCGAGTCAAGACAACAGTCGGATGGAAAGATCACAGTTAAAATGTCTGTTTGATACAAAAGATTACCTTCAAGCATGAGGAATAGCTTCTTGGCGAGTCCGCCCAGATAAGCCTCCAGATCGTTCTTCTTTCCCACCAACTCACTAGCCTTGTCACTCAGGGCAATCTTATCACTTTTCAGTCGACTGACCTCCTTGTTGGCAGCATCAAGAGCAGCTTTTAGATTGGTGTTTTCTTCTTCAAGCTTGGTGACTGAAGCCAGCTTCTCATCTACGAGCTTGGTCTTCTCTAAAGCCGCTTTCTGCATCTCAGCCAAGTCAAGGTCTTTCTTCTCCAGGGCATCCCTCACTTTGTCTGCAAAGTTACAGTGAGATCAGACTCTGAAACAAACGAGAGGCAAAGGCAGTCGTCGAGGGCCTCACCAAACATACCTTTAGCTTCCTCCTTCGCCTTCGTTAACTTCTCTTTGGCCAGTTTCAGATCAAGCTCGAGCTGGATGTGTTTGTTCTCCAACTCAGTATAACGAGCCGCAAGGTCACAGGATTTCTACGAAGAACCAATCGACAGATGTCAAAGACAATTCACTTCCGAGTGACTAAGGAAAAATCATAGCGTTTCTAAGACTACGGCCGAATACAAACATCCGACCATAGTCTCGGGGACTACACCCAGTGGGTGCACTCAGCGTGCCCCCACTAGTTTTATCAGTTAGAGTCGACCAGTCGACCAACAAAAAAAAACGGGAGGTGTTCTTCAGACTATAGTCGACTGCCAACAGTCGACCACAGTGTCGGGGACTACACCCAGTGGGTGCACTCAGCGTGCCCCCACCGGTCTATGAATCCATTCGACCTAGTCGAGTAAGGAAAAAACTTAAGACATAAAGACTATGGTCGACTGCCAGCAGTCCACCATAGCCTTGGGGACTACACCCAGCGGGTGCACTCAGCGTGCCCCCACTAACCCGGAATTTTAATCGACACACCCAGTGGGTGTAGGACAAACTCTAGGAATTTCAGAAAGAAGGGTTTTCAGATATCATATCCTAACAGAACAGGCGGTAACCGACTGACCTGAACATTACTCTGAAGAGCTGAACTGGCGTCATAGGCTGCCTGGCTGGCTTCTCGGATTGCCTTCACTTGCTCCATCATGACCCCCGCTTGGCGTACTGCTTCTTTAGCAGCACTAGCTTGGTCTTCTGGGACGTGGTGGGTTGAGAAAAGCGAGGGTTGAGCAGCACTCAACGATGAAGGACGAGCACTCGTCAACGGCACCACAAAGGATACGGTAGGCCGAGTGACATTGTCTCCCTCCACGACCAATGTCTCGGGTGCTGGCACGTCCTGAGTCGCCTTGCCAGCAGACACTTTCCCGTTCCTTCTCTGCCTCAGTGGTTCCTCGTCGTCATCGTCGGGAAGGTCGATAAAGACGTTAGTTGAAGCTGCAGAAAAAGAATCAAAATTAGAGGCAAGAAGCCAATCGACTGAAGACGGAACTACAAGAGTCATACCAGGTTTCGAAGTAACAACATCCTCCATCTCCTGATCTTCAGCCCTAACCGAGGTATCCGAAGTAGCTGCACTGCAGTTCCAGAAGTCAGTCGATTAGCTCATGAGTCGACCAAGAATAAGTTCATGTGGAACAGGCAAACTCAAGTTACACCATTACCCTGAGATAGTGGGGATCACCATCTTCATCTTCGGCAAGACCTTCGCCGACTTCAACGGCGCCACTCGAGATTGCTTCGGAGCTTTCTCAGTCGGCACCGGAGAAGTAGTCTGAGGGCGCTTGGTCGACTGCGTGATGGTTGCGACCCCCTTACCACGCTCGGCCACGGGATCATGGACAAGCTTCGAGCGTCTTTCCGAGCGAGGAGGTACAACTTCCTCCTCCTCCTCCTCTTCCTCCTCACCAGAGTCATCACCCTCATCATCGTCATCAGCATCCGAATCCCACTCCTCCGGGCTTTCACCCCCACTTCCTTCCTCCTCGTCAGTCGGCGTTTGCGCTCCATTGGGCATCGAGTATAACTCAGTGGTGGCCTGTCAAACAACAAAACAAAACAAAGGTCAATCGACCAATTCGCAGCGAAGCAGAATGGATAAAGCAAGATTACAATTGGAGATAATTGGTCATACCGTGTCCGGTGTGTAGGTATGGTCGAGTGGTGGGATCCTCCTAGCCCCTCGAGGGTTGTCCTTATTCCCTGTGATTGCGGCCACCCACCTCTCCAGTGTGGCGTCGTCGACCGCTTCTGGATGGACCCGAGTGGTGTCCTCGGTACCATAGTACATCCACATCGGGTGGCCTCGGTACTGAAGCGGTTGGATGCGCCGTCTAAGGAAGACCTCCAAAAGATCCATACCCGTCACTCCGTCCCGAACGAGCTGGACTACGCGCTCCATCAACATTTTTACCTGAGCTTTCTCCTCAGGAAGCACCTTCAGAGAAGAGGGTTTGTCCACTCGGTCCATGGAGAACGGAGGGAGACCAGTCGACTGCCCCGGCATCGACTCGTCTTGGCAGTAGAACCAGGTCGACTGCCACCCTCTGGCCGACTTAGGAAGGGTCATGGCCGGGAAAGTACTCTTACTCCTCATTTGAATCCCAAGACCCCCGCACATCTGGATAACCTTAGTACTCTCATCATCCGGACTCGCCTTTTTCACCGTCTGTGAGCGACAGGTGAATATGTGCTTAAAGAGACCCCAGTGTGGTCGACAACCCAGAAAGTTCTCGCACATGGACACGAAAGCAGCAAGATAGGCGATGGAATTGGGAGTGAAATAGTGGAGTTGCGCCCCAAAGAAGTTCAGAAACCCTCGGAAGAAAACACTTGGCGGCAGAGAGAATCCACGGTCTACATGAGTGGCTAGGAGAACGCACTCACCCTCCTGCGGCTGCGGTTGCCACTCGGCCCCGGAAGCCTTGCTAACCCATGGGAGATCAGACCCTAGTTGGCCAGGTCATTGAGATCCGCCTCAGTGATGGTCGAGCGGATCCAATCCCCTTGGACCCAACCTTGCGGCAGGCGGGACCTTGACGAAGATCCGCCCTGACTAGACACTCTTCCCTTTGCTTTCCCCGTCGCCGTCGCCTTCTTCGCGCGCTCCAAGGCCGCCGTCTTCTCCTTCACCATTGTCGCCGGTGAAGCACGCGAGGAGTGGATAGGCGGAGGCGAGAGCAGGCACAGCGGGCGGAGGCAAAGAGGGCAGAGAGGAGAATGAGAAGGCACTGTTCAAAAACCCTCGCCCGGCGCTTTATATAAGGACGCTTCCGAGTGGCTGACAAGTAGGCTCGGGCGGTCCTGTCACATCCCGAAACAGTCGCGCACGCGTGACACGTGGCAAAAAAGGCGGCGCGGAAATCGAGGCGTCCACGCCTTATCCCATCTGAGTACCGCGGTCCGCCCCGCTTCGCGTGCTTCCCAAAATTCGGATCCCACAAAATCCGCTAACGGCAGATCAATCTGTCAGGCGATAGATTTCCTGCGATCCGTCACTCGGAAATTCACTAAGTTCAAAAGTTCACTCGACAGAAGAAAGGAATGGATCAAGGTGACTGAAAGAAAAGTTGCTGCCATCATTACAAAAGATTATTGATCCAAGATGAGACATGTTCGGAACACAAAAACTGGTCAGAAAGAGTATCAACTCCTTCCTCACTCAAACCTCGATCCATTCGGGGGCTAATGATGAAGTCATGTACCTAGGGTAGGGTCACGGGCCTGTCCAAAGTGCCCTCCCCAAGGACATCTTCAGAAGAAGCTACCTTCCAATCGACCAAGAGGGATTCCACTCGACGGACTCGAAGACACTCGACCACCGGGAGATCAAGAGCCACTCTGCATCCAAACGGTCTGTAATTAAGTAGTCTTTATAGTCATGATGACACTTTATGTAAGGCGTTACCAGTAATGCCCATCTTTATGCACTTTAAACCCTGCATAACTGAGGGCCGGAGGGGTCGGGCAGACACTATATAAGCCACCCCCCTCCTCGGTGTAAAGGGTTCTCACCCCTGTAACTCATACGCACATAAACCAGTCGACCGCCTCCGGGCTCCGAGACGTAGGGCTGTTACTTCCTCCGAGAAGGGCCTGAACTCGTAAATCCCTTGCGTATACAACTAATCCATAGCTAGGATCTTGCCTCTCCATACCTACCCCCCATTCTACTGTCAGACTTAGAACCACGACAATCCGTTCTTGGCAACAAAGATATTGCTCTCGGATCTTAAATAGAAGGTATACCCAATGGTTTCCTTAGGGTATCCTATGAAGACGCATTTTTCTGACTTGGGTTTGAGCTTTTCAGGTTGAAGTTTCTTGACATAAGCATCGCATCCCCAAACTTTTAGAAACGACAGCTTAGGTTTCTTCCCAAACCATAATTCATACGGTGTCGTCTCAACGGATTTAGACGGAGCCCTATTTAAAGTGAATGTAGCTGTCTCTAGTGCGTATCCCCAAAATGATAGCGGTAAATCGGTAATAGACATCATAGACCGCACCATATCCAATAGAGTGCGATTATGACGATCGGACACACCGTTACGCTGAGGTGTTCCAGGCGGCATGAGTTGTGAAACGATTCCACATTTCCTTAAGTGTGTACCAAATTCGTGACTTAAATATTCTCCTCCACGATCTGATCGTAGGAACTTCATCTTTCGGTCACGTTGATTCTCTACCTCATTCTGAAATTCCTTGAACTTTTCAAAGGTCTCAGACTTGTGTTTCATTAAGTAGACATACCCATATCTACTCAAGTCATCAGTGAGAGTGAGAACATAACGATATCCTCCGCGAGCCTCAACGCTCATTGGACTGCACACATCGGTATGTATGATTTCCAATAAGTTGGTTGCTCGCTCCATTGTTCCAGAGAACGGAGTCTTGGTCATTTTGCCCATGAGGCATGGTTCACATGTGTCAAATGATTCATAATCAAGAGACTCTAAAAGTCCATCAGCATGGAGCTTCTTCATGCCCTTGACTCCAATGTGACCAAGGCGGCAGTGCCACAAGTATGTGGGACTATCGTTATCAACTTTATATATTTTGGTATTCACACTATGAATATGTGTAACATTACGTTCGAGATTCATTAAGAATAAACCATTGACCATCGGGGCATGACCATAAAACATATCTCTCATATAAATAGAACAGCCATTATTCTCAGATTTAAATGAGTAGCTATCTCGTATCAAACGAGATCCAGATACAATGTTCATGCTCAAATTTGGCACTAAATAACAATTATTGAGGTTTAAAACTAATCCCGTAGGTTAATGTAGAGGTAGCGTGCCGACGGTGATCACATCGACCTTGGAACCATTCCCGACGCGCATCGTCACCTCGTCCTTCGCCAGTCTCCGCTTATTCCGCAGCTCCTGCTGTGAGTTACAAATATGAGCAACGGCACCGGTATCAAATACCCAGGAGTTACTACGAGTACTGGTAAGGTACACATCAATTACATGTATATCAAATATACCTTTAGTGTTGCCGGCCTTCTTGTCCGCTAAGTATTTGGGGCAGTTCCGCTTACAGTGACCCTTCCCTTTGCAATAAAAGCACTCAGTCTCAGGCTTGGGTCCATTCTTTGACTTCTTACCGACAACTGGCTTACCGGGCGCGGCAACATCCTTGTAGTCCTTCTTGAAGTTCTTCTTGCCCTTGCCCTTCTTGAACTTGGTGGTTTTATTGACCATTAACACTTGATGTTCTTTCTTGATTTCTACCTCTGCTGACTTCAGCATTGAAAATACTTCAGGAATAGTTTTCACCATCCCCTGCATATTGTGGTTCATCACAAAGCTCTTGTAGCTCGGTGGGAGCGACTGAAGGATTCTATCAATGACCGCCTCGTCCGGGAGGTTAA
Source organism: Triticum aestivum (assembly GCF_018294505.1). Classification (NCBI taxonomy): domain Eukaryota; kingdom Viridiplantae; phylum Streptophyta; class Magnoliopsida; order Poales; family Poaceae; genus Triticum; species Triticum aestivum. The sequence goes on along the minus strand of NC_057803.1, from coordinate 719,122,914 downwards.
TGTCCAGCTGGGACAGGCGGTTGTGCAACCCAGACATTTTGAGTATGTGCTCACTGACAGAACTGTTTTCCTCCATCTTACAACTATAGAACTTGTCGGAGACTTCATATCTCTCGACCCAGGCATGAGCTTGGAAAACCATTTTCAGCTCCTCGAACATCTCATATGCTCCGTGTTGCTCAAAACGCTTTTGGAGCCCCGGTTCTAAGTTGTAAAGCATGCCGCACTGAATGAGAGAGTAATCATCAGCACGTGACTGCCAAGCGTTCATAACGTCTTGGTTCTCTGGGATGGGTGCTTCACCTAGCGGTCCTTCTAGGACATATGCTTTCTTGGCAGCTATGAGGATGATCCTCAGGTTCCGGACACAGTCCGTATAGTTGCTGCCATCATCTTTCAGCTTGGTTTTCTCTAGGAACGCGTTGAAGTTCATGTTGACATGAGCGTTGGCCATTTGATCTACAAGACATATTTGCAAAGGTTTTAGACTAAGTTCATGATAATTAAGTTCATCTAATCAAATTATTTAATGAACTCCCACTCAGATTTGACATCCCTCTAGTCATCTAAGTGTTACACGATCCGAGTCGACTAGGCCGTGTCCGATCATCACGTGAGACGGACTAGTCATCATCGGTGAACATCTCCATGTTGATTGTATCTTCCATACGACTCATGTTCGACCTTTCGGTCTCTGTGTTCCAAGGCCATGTCTGTACATGCTAGGCTCGTCAAGTTAACCCTAAGTGTTTTTGCATGTGTAAAACTGTCTTACACCCGTTGTATGTGAACGTAAGAATCTATCACACCCGATAATCACGTGGTGCTTCAAAATGACGAACTTTAGCAACGGCGCACAGTTAGAGGGAACACTTTCTTGAAATTATTATAAGGGATCATCTTATTTACTACCGTCGTTCTAAGTAAACAAGATGCATAAACATAATAAACATCATATGCAATTATATAATAGTGACATGATATGGCCAATATCATATAGCTCCTTTGATCTCCATCTTCGGGGCTCCATGATCATCTTTGTCACCGGCACGACACCATGATCTCCATCATCATGTCTCCATGAAGTTGCTCGCCAACTATTACTTCTACTACTATGGCTAACGGTTTAGCAATAAAGTAATTACATGGCGTTAAATTATTGACACGCAGGTCATACAATAATTAAGACAGCTCCTATGGCTCGTGCCGGTTGTCATACTCATCGACATGCAAGTTGTGATTCCTATTATAAGAACATGATCTCATACATCACAATATATCATTCATCATTCATCACAACTTTTGGCCATATCACATCACAAGGCAATTGCTGCAAAAACAAGTTAGACGTCCTCTAATTGTTGTTGCATCTTTTACGTGGCTGCAATAGCGTTCTAGCAAGAACGTTTTCTTACCTACGAAAAAGCCACAACGTGATTTGTCAACTTCTATTTACCCTTCATAAGGACCCTTTTCATCGAATCCGCTCCAACTAAAGTGGGAGAGATAGACACCCGCTAGCCACCTTATGCAACTAGTGCATGTCAGTCGGTGGAACCTGTCTCACGTAAGCGTACGTGTAAGGTCGGTTCGCGCCGCTTCATCCCACAATACCACTGAAGCAAAATAAGACTAGTAGCAGCAAGAAAGTTGACAACATCTACGCCCACAACAAAATTGTGTTCTACTCGTGCAATAGAGAACGACGCATAGACCTAGCTCATGATGCCACTGTTGGGGAACGTTAAAGAAAATAAAAAAAATTCCTACGGTTTCACCAAGATCCATCTATGAGTTCATCTAGCAACGAGTGACAGGAGTGCATCTACATACCTTTGTAGATCGCGAGCGGAAGCGTTCAAGAGAACGGGGATAAGGGAGTCGTACTCGTCGTGATCCAAATCACCGATGACCAAGTGCCGAACGAACAGCACCTCCGCGTTCAACACACGTACGGAGCGGATGACGTCTCCTCCTTCTTGATCCAGCAAGGGGGGAGGAGAGGTTGATGAAGATCCAGCAGCACGACGGCGTGGTGGTGGATGAAGCAGAGTTCCGGCAGAGCTTCGCCGAGCTTCTACGAGAGGGAGAGGTGTAGCAGGGGAGAGGGAGGCGCCAAAACTTCAGGGTGCGGCTGCCCTCCCTCCCCCCTTCTTTATATAGGCCCCCAGGGGGGGCGCCGGCCCTAGAGATGGGATCTCTAGGGGGGGCGGCGGCCAAGGGGGGTGGAGTGCCCCCCAAGGCAAGTGGAGGCGCCCCCTCCCCTAGGGTTCCCAACCCTAGGCGCAAAGGGGGGCCCAGGAGGGGTGTACCAGCCCACCAGGGGCTGGTTCCCCTCCCACTTCAGCCCATGGGGCCCTCCGGGATAGGTGGACCCCCGGGACCCTTCCGGTGGTCCTGGTACAATAGCAGTGACCCCCGAAATTCTCCCGATGGCCGAAACTGCACTTCCTATATATAATTCTTTACCTCCGAACCATTCCGGAACTCCTCGTGACGCCCGGGATCTCATCTGGGACTCCGAACAACTTTCGGTTTGCTGCATACTCATATTCATACAACCCTAGCGTCACCGAACCTTAAGTGTGTAGACCCTACGGGTTCGGGAGACATGTAGACATGACCGAGACGGCTCTCCGGTCAATAACCAACAGCGGGATCTGGATGCCCATGTTGGCTCCCACATACTCCTTGATGATCTCATCGGATGAACCACGATGTCGAGGATTCAATCAATCCCGTATACAATTCCCTTTGTCAATCGGTACGTTACTTGCCCGAGACTCGATCGTCGGTATCCCAATACCTCGTTTAATCTCGTTACCAGCAAGTCACTTTACTCGTACCGTAATGCATGATCCCGTGACCAGACACTTGGTCACATTGAGCTCATTATGATGATGCATTACCGAGTGGGCCCAGATATACCTCTCCGTCATACGGAGTGACAAATCCCAGTCTCGATCCGTGTCAACCCAACAGACACTTTCGGAGATACCTGTAGTGCACCTTTATAGTCACCCAGTTACGTTGTGACGTTTGGTACACCCAAAGCACTCCTACGGTATCCGGGAGTTACACGATCTCATGGTCTAAGGAAAAGATACTTGACATTGTAAAAGCTCTAGCAAATGAACTACACGATCTTGTGCTATGCTTAGGATTGGGTCATGTCCATCACATCATTCTCCAAATGATGTGATCCCGTTATCAATGACATCCAATGTCCATAGTCAGGAAACCATGACTATCTGTTGATCAACGAGCTAGTCAACTAGAGGCTCACTAGGGACATATTATGGTCTATGTATTCACACGTGTATTACGATTTCCGGATAATACAATTATAGCATGAATAAAGACAATTATCATTAACAAGGAAATATAATAATAATCTTTTTATTATTGCCTCTAGGGCATATTTCCAACACTATATGCATCGGCTCCGAATCATGTCTTGGGTCAATAGTTGGGTTTGCACGGCTCCCATGTTTTGGTACCTTATGTTCCGCATTGTTTGCTAAGGTAGCGTTGGGAGAACTACTGCGATTGTGTCCCAGTTGAGCTGGGTTAACACCTCAGTAGAGAAAGCTAAAACTGACCGTCATGATAGTGCAAGAGACGGTCGCTGTTCGCGAGGTTTTTGAGTCCTTAAAGACTTATGCCGCTTAGAGCGAGGAGCCGGATTTATCTGGCCTAAGCGTGGATAGCGCCCCGGACACGGTCTTCCGAATACTAGGGGCTTCGCCGAAATTTAAAAGTATAGAATTCTATGGCTATGTGAGAGTGATAAAGCATTATAAGTCCGATGGCCTGGTTCGTTGTGCTGAGCGCCTCCATAGATGGACCCAAGAATGGGAACAAGAGCGCTCAGGTTTATCCCAAACACCCCAGCACTCATGGCATGGGGGTAGAAGCCGACGACTTGCATCTCTCAGATTTAATAAACGGCCGCACAGAAGGTAATATTTTAAATTAAACAAACGTTGCTTAACGCATATGAACAAAGTTTTCAGCGTGCAGGATAACAAATGCGAGTCTACTCAAAAATTACATCTTTGGAGCACTCATCCGCTATAATGCAGGCACCCTTCAGGATGCCCTTATAATACATCTCGGGCGTGCGATACTCCTTGCCCGGCGGTGGCGGGTCCGTCACAAGCTTCTCAGCGTCCATCTTGCCCCACTGCACTTTAGCACGGGCAAGGGCCCGACAGGCACCCTCAATGCAGGCGGAGTGCTTGATGACTTCAATCCATGGACAGGCGTCCACCAGCCACTGCACCAGACCGAAGTAGCTCCCAGGCATCGCCTCCTTAGGCCACAGCCGAACTATGAGGCCCTTCATGGCCTGTTCGCCCACCTTGTGGAGCTCGTCCAGCTGCTTTAGCTGGTCGCTCAGGGGCACCGGATGTCCGGCCTCCGCATACTAAGACCAGAATACCTTCTCCGTCGAGCTTCCTTCCTTGGCCCGGTAGAATACGGCAGCATCGGACACACTGCTGGGTAGATCTGCGAAAGCCCCTGGAGAGCTCCGGATTCGGGTAAGTAACAAATAATTCACTTTCACGTGCTTGCTTTGCATGAAGAAGGCCTTACCCGCCGCTATCTTCTTTATCGCCTCAATTTCCTGGAGGGCTTTTTGGGCTTCGGCCTTGGCGGCTTTGGCACTCTCAAGAGCCGAGGCAAGCTCGGACTCTCAAGTCTTCGAGTCACGCTCCAAACCCTCGTGTTTTTCCACAAGAGCCTGGAGCTCTTTCCGCACCTCCGCCACCCGCGCCTCTTGCTTCTCTCGCTCGGTGCGCTCCAAGGCCACACTGCTTTCGGCCTTGGACACCGCCTCCTTTAGGGTCGCCACCTCATTCGTAGCCCCTGCGATACCCACGTTATTCCTGTCATTTTTTGCAACCAAATCCTTTTCTATAAGGTACTACTTTAATAAGGTATCACTTACCTTCCTTGTCCTTGATCTGCTTCTTGGCACGGCCGAGCTCGTTCTCGGACCGATCGAGACTCTCCTTCAAAGCATTGACCTCCGCAGTTAGTGCGGCAGAGGTCAGCAGCGCAGCCTGCATTCCCATATTGACACATTTATGTTAGACTCCTGCGTATATCTTTTTAGATCCTCAGCTCGGCTTTTCTTTCCGAACGCCAAACTGAGCATCAGGGGCTACTGTCTATGCGGTAACATTTTTATATGTTTTGAATACATACCTCAAAGCCTGTTAACAGGCTTGTGTAGGCTTCTGTCAGCCCGCTCTTGGCAGACTGAACCTTCTGAATCACCACACTCATAACAGTGCGGTGTTCCTCATCAATGGAGGCGCCGTTAAGCACCTCCAGCAAATTGTCCGGCGCCTCCGGTTGGACGGAGGTCACCGGCGTCATAGGCTTGCCCTTCTTATGAAGGCGCCGCCTGTCGGACTCTGGAACCGTTGATGGTTTCGGAGCTGTGCCCGGCCCAGAGCCGGACTTAGATCCCTCTGGGGCTTTACCCCCTTCGGGCCTGGAGTCCGAGAGGTCACCTTGTGGCGCCTCCAGGACCACCTCCTCCTGGTTTAGTCCCTTCTGGGACTCCACCTCGGCGTCATCCGCGGGGAGCGGGGAGGAAGACGTCGGAAGTGAAGCACTGTTCACATCCGACGAATCCAAGAGCCGCTCGATGAAGCGCCAAGCTGAGCCTTAGGCGGACTGCATGATTGAATTCAGCGTCAGAATATACCAAATAATAGAGGAGTGCCATAAGTTATTCGGGTATCCGGGAAGTTACGATTTCGCCAGGGGCTTGACCCTGGATGGCCATTCCTCCCCGCCGTCTTCGGCATCGGAGGCGTAGTCCGGCAGAAGGGTCTTCCACTTCTTGGACTCTCCGGCCTCCCCAGTCGGGGCGGCCTTCATTTTCCTTCCTCCCCCTGCTGGAGGGGGAGAGGTTTCTTCTTCTTCCTCCTCCTCGTCTTTAGAGGCGGAGGGTGCGTCGGGGTTGTCAGACGATGAATCTGACACCACCAGGCGCCGGGAGCTCTTTCGAGTCCCCGTGGCCTTCGTCTTGGCCTTCTTCTCCGGCACCACGTGAGGTGCCGGAACCAGCAGCTTGGTTAGGCAAGCATCCGCTGGGTCTTCGGGCAAAGGGGCCGGACAGTTGACCTGCCCGGACTTCTCCAGCCAGTCCTGTTAAAGGTAAGGAAGTTTAGATCCCGCATATAGTCAAGCTATGTAAAACACGTACCCTGTAACGGCAAAATTAAGCTCACCGTGCTGGCTTGGCGCTTGGCGCAGAATCCGCGATCCTCGGTGATGGGAGGGGAGACCTCAGAGCTCTTAAAAAGCACCTTCCAGGCGTCCTCGTGCTTTGTTTCGAAGAGCCGGGACAGAGTCTGGTGCCGGGTCGGGTCGAACTCCCACAATTTGAAAGCCCGTCGTTGGCACGGGAGAATCCGGCGGAAGAGCATGACCTGGACTACGGTGACAAGTTTAACCTTCCTGCGGATCATGTCCTTGATGCAGGTTTGAAGTCCGGTCACTTCTGCCGAATTACCCCACAACAGGCTCGTCTCTTTCCAAGATGTGAGCCGTGTGGGGATGCCAGATCGGAATTCGGGGGCCGCTGCCCATTCAGGGTCACGCGGCTTGGTGATATAGAACCACCCCGATTTCCACCCTTTGATGGTCTCTATGAAGGCACCCTCGAGCCATGTAACGTTGGCTATCTTGCCCACCATGGCGCCTCCGTACTCCGCTTGGCGGCCGCCCACGACCTTCGGCTTGACGCTGAAGATTTTCAGCCATAGGCCAAAATGGGGCTGGATGCGGAGGAAGGCTTCACACACGACGATGAACGCCGAGATGTTGAGGATGAAGTTCGGGGCCAGATCGTGGAAGTCCAGGCGATAGTAGAACATGAGCCCCCAGACGAATGGGTGAAGAGGAAAACCCAGTCCGTGGAGGAAATGGGGAAGAAATACAACCCTCTCATGGGGCCTAGGGGTGGGGAGGAGTTGCCCCTCATCTGGAAGCCGGTGTGCGATGTCGTCAGACAAGTATCCGGCCTTCCTCAACTTTTTGATTTGCCCCTCCGTAACGGAGGAGGCCATCCATCTACCTCCCGCTCCAGACATGATTGGAGAAGGTTGTGGTGGGAAGTGCGGGCTTGGGCGTTGGAGCTCGAGTGCGCAGGGACGGATAAGCACAGGAGGAACAAGGCGTAAATGGAAAGGGTAGATCCTTATCCCCTTATATGGGCGGCCGAAACTACGAGCCCCCACCGGCCTAATAAAACTCGCTTATCCCCCAAGCGTCATGGTTAATGGCGCGGTTGGGTTACCCACGTCCGTATTGATGAGAATCCCGGAATAAGGGGACACGATCTCTGCTTCGACAAGACGCGCCAAGGAAACCGCCTCGCTAAACACGTTGAGGTGGAATAGTAAAACGATTCGAATAAAGGCTTGACCGTGGCATAATGTCACGCTGCGGAGTACGTCAGCAGATTAGATTTGTGCGGAAATTATTCTCTCTACGGTGGTATGTGGAGCTTATTTTTGCAGAGCCGGACACTATCCTTGTGTTCAACATCTTCTATGAAGTATTCGGAGGAGGAACCCGCCTTGCAATGCCGAAGACAATTTGCGCGCCGGACTCGTTGTCATTGAAGCCAGGTTCAGGGGCTACTGAGGGAGTCCTGGATTAGGGGGTGTCCGGATGGCCGGACTATGACCTTTGGTCGGACTCCCGGACTATGAAGATACAAGATTGAAGACTTCGCCCCGTGTCCGGATAGGGACTTTCCTTGGCGTGGAAGGCAAGCTTGGCGATACGATATGAAGATCTCCTCTCATTGTAACCGACTCTGTGTAACCCTAGCCCTCTCCGGTGTCTATATAAACCGGAGAGTTTTAGTCCGTAGGACAGATAACAATCATACCATAGGCTAGCTTCTAGGGTTTAGCCTCTCTGATCTCGTGGTAGATCAACTCTTGTAATACCCATATCATCAATATCAATCAAGCAGGAGTAGGGTTTTACCTCCACCGAGAGGGCCCGAACCTGGGTAAAAACATCGTGTCCCTTGTCTCCTGTTACCATCCGCCTAGACGCACAGTTCGGGACCCCCTACCCGAGATCCGCCAGTTTTGACACCGACACTCACGGTGGCCCCGGTTTTGGTTCTCGAGATGTTGATGCTCTAGTTGGTTCGGCGTTGCCACTCTTGTTTCGGGTTTGGTAGGTTTAGCTGTGTTTTATCCTCTCTTGGGTCGAGCATCCCTTTCCTTTCTACTCCGAGCACCATGTTCACGTCTGCCTACGTTCGTGTCCTGTGTTGTACCCCTATCTGTACTCATTCTATTTCTTCTGTCAATGCAATGATACGCAAGCTTTGCGTATTCAAGAAGAAATGTAGGAGCGCAGCAGACCGGAACTCCATTGTTCTTCTTGGGCTAAAGTAAAAACTGTTAAGTTTCTAAATATTTCTATCAAAAATAAACTATATGTTTTGTTCTATATCCTGTATAAAGCTGGTATTTTTTGAGTTTAGATCTGTGGTATAGTTAGAATTACTAGTCAGGGATCTGTGGTATAGTTAGAATTACTAGTCAGAGATCTGTGCAGATTTTCTTTTTACGAAGCACCGCGGGTTAGTACATCACGGAATCTTTGCTTGAGCTCACCATCTGCTACTATAATTTTTCTTTATAAAATGATTAGTTTTTGAATAGTTCTTTATATACTTTTAGTTTCTTGTAGTTAGAATTGCTCTTCAATTATCTGTAGAGAATTATTTGCAATAGACCATGGGTAATACAAGACAGAATCCCTGTGTGAGCTTTCGTTCTGCTCTACTATTTTTATTATGATATTCCTTCTCCCTAAGCACATATATGAATCCCCTCGTTTTGACCGGCCAAGCCTGCAAGGCGCAGCTTACACGCATATCCATGCACTAAAGAAATGTGAATAGTAGACTGCACGGGAGACATCATGTGTTTCTTGCGAGGCTAGTCCACTATTTTATTCGGTATGATGGTAGAATTCGGTAGGTTTATTCAGGCCACTTCCAATGCATTGGTCCTTAGGTAAGGTGCTAAGCATATTAAAACGTTTAGCAACCAGTATCCACAATGCATAGGTGCTTCACTTGTTGGTGCTAAGCTTCCTTCATTCAATGCTTTAGTAGCTAAACTATTTCATGCTTGGTGGGTTTTTTCATTTAATTGCTTTTGCCTAGGTTCACGTGTTTGGCATTGGTTCTTTCTGGCGTCACCAAACCCATGTCTCTCCTCTTTATTACCCTGGCACATCAGATTTTTTTTGCCTACATGGCAGCCTTAGCACATGTACAAGGTGGAGCATTGGGTGTTAGACTAATTCTATGTATGGTATGTACACCTGTGTATACCCTAGATTATAGGATCTGCAACCGCACGCCCTAGCCTGCGTGCCGACTCTTATGGGCTTTCCCTTGTATATGATGTAACCTGTAACCGATGCTAATCAGTCAATCAATCGAGAGTTAATCACTCCAACTTGGTATCAGACACCAGAAGCACCCATGATCGGCCCTCCACCCTTCACCTCCGCCGGCGGCTCCTCCAGCTCCGCCACCTCGCTGGGCTCTCTCTCCTCCTCCTCCATGGCGCCCGCCGCCGACTCCTCTGCGGCCACCTCTCCCGCTACCTCCCCGGCGTTCTCCTTCGGCACCACTCCATCCCTCTTCAACAGCTCCTCCGCCGCCCCTAGCACCCAGTTTGCGCCGCTGTTTACCGCCGGCACCACTCCCTCGCCTATGTTGTAGCCCTCTGCCCCTAGTCCCTCCATCTTCCACGACCACATCACTAACCACATCAAGTTTCTCCTCAACCCAGCAGATCACAACTATCACAAGTGGAAAACCTTCTTTCTCATGGTTCTTCTCCGCTACGGCGTCACCTACCTCATCGAGCACCCACCTCCCCCCAACGCCACCTCCCAATACCTCGAGCTGGATGCCCATGTTGTCCTGTGGATCTATGCCACCCTTTCCGACACCATGTGCGACCATGTCGTCGGCGCCACAACCACCTTCGCTCTTTGGCACAAAATCAAGGACTACTTCCTCGCCAACCGCGCCGCCCGCTACATGATCCTCAACGCCAATACTGCAACCTCAAGCAGGGCGACCTCTCGGTCTCCGAGTACGCGTGCCGCATGAAGCAGCTCACCGACGGCCTCGCCGACATCGACCATGCGGTCACCGAGGTGGATCTCACCACGCAGTTCCTTCATGGCCTTGATAAGCTGCTTCAAACCATTCGGGTCGTCCTTGACGATCAGACCATCCCCTTCGACACCGTCCTCTCCAGGGTGGTCTTGGCCGAGGAATCTCAGGCACAGCGCGCGACCGAGGAGAGCGCGTCCGCCTTTGCTCTTCCCGGCTCCAGCACCTCCGGCGGCAACCCCGGCGCCGGTGGTCGCGCCGCTGGTGATCGTGGTGGTGACCGCTCCTCCGACCGCGTCTCCGATCGGCTCCAGGGGCCGCTTCATTCGCCGCCTCCATCCTCTGGTCGTGGTCGCGGTGACTGCGGCGGTGATGGTGGTGACCACGGCCGTGGACGTGGCCGCGGACGCAACGGCAACGAGGGCCGCGGTTAGTCGCACCCACTCTTCTCTCTGTTCACGGGCTATTTTGCTCCCTACGGGATGGCGCTCCCGTCCCCCCACTCCGGCTGGATCCCTCCCAACGCCGCCAGCGTCCTCGGGCCTCGTCCTGGCTCCCATGCCCAGGCGTACCACGCCTACACACCGCCCCCGCCGGCCAACCCGTACCTCCCGCCACCGCCTCCGTCGTGGGATCACATTGCCATGCTCAATGCCGCATACAGCAACGGCGGCTATCCTTCCACGCCGGCGCCTGAATGGTTCCTTGATAGTGGCGCCTCTTCTCATGTGACGGGTAATCCAGGTACCTTGACCAAACCCAGTTCTTCATTAAAGCATATACCATCTAGTATCCTTGTTGGCAATGGGCAACATCTTCCCATCACCGCACCTGGATCCACTACTCTTTCCCTGCATGATTTCCGCCTTACTGATATTCTTGTTTCTCCTCCTGTCGTCACTAGCCTTATCTCAGTTCGTCGTTTTACCAAAGATAATTCCTGTTCGATTGAATTTTACCCATGTGGTTTTCTTGTGAAGGACCTTCGCACTCGGAAAGTACTCATGATCTCTGTTAGTCACGGCGACCTCTACCCCTTTGTTGGCACCACTACATCTCCGGCGTCTGCTCTCTTCAACGTCTCCACTTTGGACTTGTGGCATCGTCGACTCGGCCATCCCAGCGCGCATACGCTCGCTTCATTAGGACGTGATTTTCTTTCTCATTGTAATAAGGCACCTCACTCTCCATGTACTGCTTGCCAACTAGGGCGCCAGCCACGTCTCTCTTTTCCTTCTTCATTCAGCAAAACTTATGCTCCTTTTGATTTGATTCATTGTGATCTATGGACCTCTCCCGTTGTAAGCTTCTCTGGTTACCAATATTATTTGATTGTCTTGAATGATTATACACATTACTCCTGGTCCTTCCCGCTTCGCAACAAATCCGACACATCCCCCACCCTCCAACGTTTCTTCTCGTTTGTGTACACTCAATTTCATGTCATCATCAAAGCTATGCAATGCGACAATGGCGGCGAATTCATCAACACCACTCTTCGTCACTTCTTCTCCTCCAACGGCATCGCCTATCATTTTTCTTGCCCTCACACCTCTCCTCAAAACGGCAAGGCCGAACGGCTCATACGCACCACTAACGATATTGTCCGCACCCTTCTTCAACAAGCCACCCTTCCACCTCCGTTTTGGGTCGAAGCACTACACACCGCCACCTATCTCCTCAACCGACGTCCCTCCCGTGCCATTGATCCCAACACACCACACTTCCTCTTATATGGCACCCACCCCACCTACGATCACTTACGTATTTTCGGTTGTCTTTGCTTCCCTAACGTCTCCGCTACCATGCCTCACAAGCTTGCGCCCCGCTCCACTCGCTGCGTGTTCATTGACTATCCTCTCAAGCACAAGGGGTATCGGTGTTTTGACCTTGCGACTCGCCGCGTTATTGTCTCCCGTCACGTTATTTTTTATGAGTCCATTTTTCCATACACACCACCCACACCGCGGCCACAAACCCTCACGTCTACAACCGATCCCATGCAGCCGATCCTACCCGCCTCCGATTCCTCGGATCGCCCGCCTCCACCGGATCACTTGGATCGCACGCCCCGCCCGTCGCTATCGCCTCGCCAGCCTCTGTCCGGGCCCCACCTATCCACTACGCCCACCGATTCCACGCGTTCCTCCCCCAATGGCTCGCCCACCACCAGCCCCGCATCCCCCTCGCCTGTCGCGCCCACTTCCACCGGCTCCACCCAATCCAGCTCACCCCAACGCACTGTGCCACCAACCTCGGACCCACCGAATCCACCTCGCGATCCATTCCTGCCGGCTCTGTCTCTCCCACTGTCCGGCCCACCGAATCTACTTCGCAGGACGCGCCATCCACTCCCAGCCCGCCACGTTTACCTCGCCATGCACTCCCGATTGAACCTCCACGTAATTCCCACAAAATGTCCACTCGCGCCAAGAATGGCTACTGTATGCCTCGCCGTTTATTTCTCACCACCACTACACCTCCTCTCTCCGCTATTCTGGCCACCTACAAATCCGCTCTCAAGGACCCTAATTGGCAACAAGCGATGTGTGATGAATATCTTGCTTTAATGAATAACTCCACTTGGTCTTTGGTGCCTAAGCCTGCAGGTGTGAACGTGGTGACGGGAAAATGGATCTTTCGACATAAGTTCCATGTGGATGGCTCTCTTGCTCGATACAAGGCGCGATATGTGGTCCGTGGCTTCACTCAACAAGAAGGTGTCGACTATGATGAGACATTCAGCCCTGTGGTCAAGCCTTCTACGATCCGTGTTGTTCTCAGTCTTGCCACATCTCACTCATGGCCCATCCACCAACTTGATGTGAAGAATGCATTCCTCCACGGTGAGCTCAATGAAACTGTCTGTGCTCAGCCCGCTGGCTTCGTCGACCCAGCCCGACCGGATCATGTATGCTTACTCCGCAAGTCTCTCTACGGCCTTAAACAGGCCCCACGCCAGCGGTTTCTCCGGTTCAAGCAATACTTGCTCTCCCTCGGCTTCTCTGCCTCCCGGAGTGATTCTTCCCTCTACATTCTCCATCGAGGTACATCCATTTCCTATCTCCTTGTGTATGTTGACAATATTACCGCCAACTCTACACACACACTCAACACCATCATCGCTTCCCTTAAGTCTGAATTCTCCATGAGTGACTTGGGTGACCTTCATCACTTCTTGGGCATAAATGTCACCCCCACCACATCCGGTCTCTTTCTTTGCCAACAACAATACGCTCTAGAGATTCTTGACCGCGCTAAGATGCTCAATTGCAAGCCCATTTCCACACCCATTGACACTAGCTCCAAACTCTCCTCCACCGATGGCAATCTCTTCTCTAATCCCACACATTACCGGAGTCTTGCTGGTGCACTCCAATACCTTACCCTCACTCGGCCTGACATCTCCTACGCCGTTCAGCAGGTCTGCTTGTTCATGCATGCGCCTCGGGATAGCCACATGCAGTTGGTCAAGCGCATACTTCGGTACTTGAGGGGCACCACTCACTACGGGCTTCAGTTCTACCGATCTGCTTCTCGTGATCTTGTGGCTTACACCAACGCAGATTGGGCTGGCTGCCCGGATACCCGCAAGTCCACATCCGGATTTTGTGTTTTCCTCGGCTCAAATTTGGTGTCTTGGTCCTCCAAACGACAACCAACTGTGAGCCGTTCGAGCGCCGAAGCTGAATACTGCGGAGTTGCAAATTGTGTTGCTAAGTCCTGCTGGCTATGACAACTTCTCCATGAGCTCAAGTGTCCTCCGCGGCGTGCCACTGTGGTATATTGCGACAATGTCAGTGCTTCATATCTTGCCAGTAATCATGTTCAACATCAGCGCACAAAGCACATTGAGATCGACTTGCATTTCATCCGTGATCGTGTCGCTCTTGGTGAAGCCCGCGTGTTGCATGTGCCGTCCAGTTCTCAGTTCGCCGACCTATTCACTAAGGGGCTGCCATCTCAGGTGTACCATGAATTCCGATCCAGCCTGAACGTTCATCCAAATGGCGTTCCGGCTGAGGGGGGGTGTTAGACTAATTCTATATATGGCATGTACACCTGTGTATACCCTAGATTATAGGATCTGCAACCGCACGCCCTGGCCTGCGTGCCGACTCTTATGGGCTTTCCCTTGTATATGATGTAACCTGTAACCGATGCTAATCAGTCAATCAATCGAGAGTTAATCACTCCAACTTTGGGGAGGGCCTAACGTGGGATGTCCGTTGATCCTTCCCGCCAAAGTCTACCACAACCGCCATGCACATATCTCGACAAATGTTGTCATGTGATGTGTGGAACCGAGTATAAGTTCGGCAGAATCATGGTCCTGCACAATATTGTTGGACATGCATATGCAAACTTGCCCTTTTTTAGAATAATTACTACTCGAACGAAACCACGGCCCTTTTGTTGAATAACAACATAACAGAGAGGCTCTTCCCGGCTCCATTACTATAATGAAACCACATCATCCATGTCAGCTCTTATACGAGCAGAGCAGTTCAATCAAGAAAAGTAACAAGGCGAACTTGGAGTGCCCTTATTGTATGTAGAAAGGACTATAAAACAGGCAAACGTAAAAGGAAACACAAAACGTACGTACTGTACAGCGAATGCAACGCACATAAGTTAATGGCTCTGCCAGTTCAACCATTAATTTCAATCAAGGACACATACTGTACCTTGTCGGTACCAGCATGAGTGGCGTCTTCTTTCGGAAAGTCAGTGCCCCTGCCTCCTCCATGTTGATATCCTCACAGCTCACCCCATCAGGGAGCTCCCAGTTGAAGCAGTAGAGCAAGTTGGCCAAGATGAACTCGACATTGGCCACGCCCATGGCCAATCCAGGGCAGATCCGTCGTCCTGAGCCAAACGGCAAAAGCTCGAAATGTGCCCCATTGAAGTCAACATCCTTGTCCTGAAACCTTTCCGGGCGAAATTCCTTTGGATCATCATTCCACACGCTGGGATCCCGACCGATAGCCCATGCATTCACGATGATCTTTGTCTTTGCTGGGATGTCATATCCTGCGACCCGAATCCGCCCCGTGGTCTCCCTCGGGACGAGCAACGTTGCCGGGGGATGCAGCCGCAGCGTCTCCTTCACCACCATCTTCAGGTATTTGAGCTTGGGCATGTCGTCGTGCTGCAGGAGCTCTGTCTTGCCTCCGATGGCCCTGATTTCGTCTTGTACCTTACCGAGCATCCTTGGCTGCCGAATTAGCTCCGCCATTGCCCAGTTTATTGTCACCGAGCTAGTGTGATTGCCACCGACGAAAGTGTTCTGAAACATTAGCAATTGACATGTGATGAACTAATTACTCCATCCATTCCCTTATACAAGGCCATAAACTCATATTACAGGTACAAAGATAAAATTTAATGATTGCTTTGCAAGCCAACTTTTTTTGTTAACCTAGATCATTAATACGCCGCATGCATGCGAGAAAGGAATGAGAAGAAAGTAGTGAGGTGTCATTATGACTATATGCCTGCAAGTACTAAACAAGTTGCTAATAGGAGAAAACATCACTAATTTTTGCCTCGATCACAGTTGATGGCCCTATATGGATACAAAATGTCTTTCTCATAGTGACCGTATAAGGAAATGGAGGGAGTATTTATTTACCAAACATTTTGGTACATTCGATTCGAGTATATGTAATGATGAGGTTAAATAATTACCATGAGGATGGCCTTGGCATGTTCCCTTGTGAAGCTGTTGGTGGCTCCTGCAGGATTTTTCCAAAGGTCCACAAGCTCTTGCACGAGTACAGATGCGCACTCGTCACCGGGCTGCCTTCTGCGACTGGGATTGTCGCCGACGCACTTGTCGATGACTTGTTCAAAGAAGGCATCAATCTTCTTGAAGATCCTCTCTCGACGGGACTTAATGCCCGTAACTTTGTCGATGAGGCGACCGACGCTGTTGGGAAAGAAGTCCTCGGTAGAGAAGCCGCTCAGCATGTCCATGGTCTCGTTCAGCACAGGGACAAACTGCCCCTTGAACTGCTCCGCCCCGTAGTTTTCGCCAAAGGCGAAAGAGCCGATGATCCCGTCCAGCGTGGCAAAGATGTGGTCGGCAACCGCCACTGGCTTTCGACCGGTATTGGTGAGGTTCTTCACAAGATTTGCCATCTAGTCACGGACAAGTATAATCCAGCAACTCAGTGTCATCTATCAAGTTAGCCTTATGGAAAAGAACATAAAAACATTTTTCACTGGTTCAGTTCTATATGAAGATAATCTCATAGTCTGTGTTGCAATATTGCGAATACATACTTATGAATATGCATCCGTGGGTTGTATACAGACAAAACTCTTTATATGGTGTGACTCTACGGACACAGCAATCACAGCCACTCGATGTGTGTGGGGATACCAGCTATGGTTAGACAAAAAGTTTCCCTCTATTATTTTCTTCATTTTTCAATTGGTTTTCCTTTATTCCCTTTTTCGTTGTGCAAGATTGCAGGATTCTTGATAGAGTCAAATATATACCAGTGGTAAATGAAGTTGCGGGTGATGGCCACTTTGGTGTCTGAAGTGTACTGTGAACCGTGCCAAAACTTGTATGACTGCAAATATAATTCTAGTTGCATACTCTCTTCATTCCAAAATCTATGGTTCAGAAGTAAAACTATCATATTTTTTATGAAGTTTTTTGAAAAAAAAACTATCAGCAACTACATTAAAAAATAGGAATCTACACTGAAATATGTTTTCATATTCCATCTGTTTAGTATTGTATATACTGATTGCTTTATCTATAAACTAGGGAAAATTTTACAAGTTTGATTTTTGAAATGTTTTAATTTTTTATACACCTTGTTTTATGGAACAGGGGGAGTCAGGGGGAGTAGGAAAATTTTATTAGGCCTCTTCAATGCAAAGGTGATAAGGTGCTAAGGACATTAAATGGTTTTAGCAACTCAATTCCCCAATGTATATGTATTTAGCTTTTTGTTGCTAAGCTTCCTTCATTTAATTTAGTTGCCGAATCGGAATAACGTTTTCAGGTACGTACATGTGCTTAGCCATCTTTCAATGCATGGGTGCTTAGATGAGGTGGTAAGTGCATTAATTTTTTTAGCAACTAGTCTCCTCAATGCATATGTGCTTAGCTTTGTAGCTAAGCTTCGCTTATGAAATTGTTTAATAATTAAACTCCTTCACGTATTGGTTGGTAGTTATTGCACATAGGTTTGTGTGCTTAGCACCGTTTCTTTTTGGGGTCACCATAATGCTCTCCCTCTTCTTCTTTTTTTATTTCTTTGCCACATTATTATTTTTGCCTATGTGGCATCCTTAGCACGTGTACACCTTGGAGCACTGGGAAGGGTCTTAGCATTATTTCTTTATGAACTCACCAAACTACTTTATTTATTTATAATTAACTTGTCACATCAGATTTTATGCCTATTGGCATACTTGGCAGCCTTGACTTTTCATAAACGCAGTGTTCAATGCAGCGCATATTGGTGAGCAAATTAGTGGCTATTTGGCTGGTCAAAGTGGGAGTAACTTAGCCAGTAACATAGCGCATTTCAAGACAAGTTTGCTTGTGTGGCATGTATTTAATGAGGAGATAGAGGTGTTTAGAGTAACATAATACTCCCTCTGTTGTTATTACTCTGCATATTAGAGTTGACTGAAGTCAAACCTCGTAGAGTTTGACCAAGTTTATAGAAAACAATATAAACATTTACCATAACAAATCTATATGATGTGAAAGTACATTGATTAATAAATTTAATGGTATTGAGTTGTTATTGTATATCTTAATATATTTGTTTATAAACTTTGTAAAAGTTTAAAAAGCTTGACTTCAAAACTAATATGCGGACTAAATAAAAACGGAGGAAGTATGTTACTGTAACATAACACGACCCAAAGCAAAATGAGTCTACAATCTAATAAATGTAATCATCTATAATACTATTTCTGTATTACTTTGCACTATGAAAATAGTAACTTAGACTAGTGTGATGTGTTACTCCCCACTATGACTAGCATTAATATTGATGCATGATATCCAATCGATATCAATGAACATGACTTCTAGATTAATAGGGACTATGCTCCATGTTGGACAGTGGCTTCATGACAGTTTTATTATTAATCTAAAAGTTACGTACCCATCCAATCATGTGCGTATGCAATTTAATAGTTAGAGGGCCATCCTTATCGCCGAGATAAAATAACAAGAAAGTCATGTTTTAGCCTAACAGAAAGTTTGTGTATAATCCTAGAAAAACTTGAAAATAAATAAATCATAATTGCGTTCATTATAGGCTGTTCTGACACTAATCTGTGTCGTGGGCCTTCGACATCTACAGGCTTCTTTCATATGGCTGTCTTTGTACTCTGTTTTTTATTCGCTTGTTGCATCATGTGTCTTCAGTTTTTCATATCTCAAACTGCATAAAACACTACTCCCTTCTCCCGAAAATATAGTTCATGTTTGAATATTCACAGCCTCTGGTGTATAGCCTTGACCAGGATGTTCACTTCAATATGGGTAAAAATTTATTAAACGATGTACTAGCACATTTAACCGTTCTGTCAATGAGTCGGTATATGTGGAATCGCAAGTTATGAATGGGCGCAACCTGGTCACTAGATCATTTTTCATAGATTGAGTTCTATATGTGCCAAATCTCATAGCTTGTGTTACACAAGATAGTATGTTGCAAACACAGACTTAGGAATGTGCATCCGTGGATTGTTGGACACTTCTCATTCATTGAGTTGTACAAAACTCTTTATATGTTGTGACTCTACGGACACAGCAATCACAGCCACTCGTTGTGTCTGGGGATGCAAGCGACGGGTAGACAAAAGGTTTCCCTCGTTTATTTTATTCATTTTTCAATTAGTTTCCTTTATTCCCATTTTCGGTGTGTAGGGTTGCAGGATTCTTGTTAGAGTCAAATATATACCGGTGGTTGGTCTCCAGTCGCTGTCCTTGGTTCTCAGTGGCCATTATATTAGGGACAGACAATGCACTGATTGTCAAGGAACAGTAGAAGGGGAGGTCAAATCGCTCGGACAGCTTTCAGATTATATGTGAAGATGCTATGACTCTTTTTGAGTGGGTCCGTCTCAAACACATACCCAGGGAATGCAATCAACTGGCACACGAGCTAGCCGCTAGAGCACGGCAACAAGATGAATTTGTTTTTGTGTAAAAAAGACAAAAGGATGTCTTGTGAAAAGCATTTCTTAACATCGGATTTTGTTTTTTTCACACGCTACACATAAGTTGTTGGTTTTTCACGAAACGACTTTGTGAGCATGTACAATATCGAGATGTATGTCCCAAGTTTTTCTTTGAAATTTTTTGACATTTCAAAATATGTTTAAAACACATTTTAAAAACCAGGAGCCTACGCTCCCATGTGCCAAAACATCACTCTCTGTGCTACGGAAATCCGTTGGTGCTCTCTTGCACGCGAAAAAAAAATTTCAAAGTGTGAAAAATTTCAAACAAAAATTTGGCACATACATCTCGACATTATATGTGTGCACGTCAAGTTTCGGAGAAACCGATATTTTTGTGACTTGTGTAAAAGGACAAAAGGATGTCTTGTGAAAAGCATTTCTTAACATCGGATTTTGTCTTTTTTCGCACGCTACACATAAGTTGTCGGTTTTTCGTGAAACGACTTTGTGAGCATGTACAATATCAAGATGTACACCCTAGTTTTTGTGTGAATTTTTTTGACATTTCAAAATATGTTTAAAACACATTTTAAAAAACCAGGAGCGCGTGCTCCCATGCGCTGGTCCTGTGGGGCCTTAATACGACGACTTCCCGACTGTCTACTGCTACAAGTTTTGCCCGGGTCCAGCGATGGAGGGGCAATGAGAGCGGCGCGCCTTCGGCTCGGTTCAGTGCTTATAGTCGTCGCTAATTGCTCTAAGTATCTAGATGTAATTTTTATTATTTCTTATGTTTGTCGTACTGACATGATTGAACATGAATAGATCGAAAGTTTTCTCAAAAAAAAAAGATTTGTCGGGAAGAATATGCTTCATGTTGGACATAGCCGTGGCTTCGTGACTGTTTTATTATTAATCTAAAAGTTACATATCCATCCAAGCATGTGAGTATGCAAATTAAGAGTTGGAGGCCCATCCTTATCACCGAGATAAAATAACAAGAAAGTCATGTTTTAGCCTAACAGAAAGTTTGTGTATAATCCAAGAAAAACTTGAAAATAAATAACTCATAATTGCGTTCATTATAGGCTATTCTGACACTAATCAAGTTTTGGTCGCCCCGTCATCTTTCTTTATGCATAAAGAAAACTCTACTCAAATTTGTACTACTAATCCAGTTCAGGTATGCCGAAATTTTCTGGAAATTTGGTTGCTGATTCAGAAATACTATAACCATGCACGTACGCATGCACCTGGGTATCGCGAGCGTAGCAAGCGGCCTGCACGCGGCGGCGGCTGAGCAGCTCGACGATGAAAAGCTTGCGCATGTCGCGGACGTAGTCGCTGTAGGGGGAGAAGGCGACGTCCTTGTAGCCGTACGACAGCAGACGCGGCCCGGCCGCGGGAGGCCGGCTGCAGCACTCCGCGTCGTGCACCTTTAGAGCCTCCCGCACGGCCTCCGGCGAGGACAGCACCACCGTCGGAACCGTGCCCAGGCGCAGCATCATGACCGGCCCGTGCCGCCTCGCGAGCTTCGAGAGGCTCCGGTGGGGCAACGGGCCGATCTGATGGAGGTTGCCGACGACGGGCAGCTTCCAGGGCCCTGGTGGCAGCCTAAGGCCACCGGACCTGTCCCATCTCCGGCGTAGGAAGAGGAGGGAGATAAGTGGGAGAATGAATACAAGGAGCTGCCATTGTTGGTGTAGGAGCTCTGTAAGCTGAGAAGCGCGCCCCATTGTATTGTGTTGTGTGTGTGCTGCTGCTTTGGCTGAGGCCTTAGGGAGTTTAAGTAGGGAAACGTTTAAAATCGGCGTGCCGGCCGAAACTTCGGCCGGCCGCATAGCTCACAACGCGCGTTACGCTCGTACACACAACCACGTTGCTCTGGTCCCACGCACCTCTTCCTGCCTCTCACCTTATCTTCTCAGGACCAAGCTCCTCCACTCATTCTGTCCTCCACTTGTTCCATCCTCCTCCTCATACGCATTCCCTCCTCTGCTTCTTTTGTCTCAAATCACTTCATCCATGGCATCTCATGCTCCACGCAGAGACGGCGCGTACAGCCGTCGATTTTTTTGTTGCCATGCTTGGCCCAACCTCTCCCATGTCGCAGTGTAGGCCATGTTCGCTGCCACCGTGGTTCCGGCATGATTTTTTGCTGCATAATTTTTGCTGGAACCGCAATTTGTTTTTGCTGGAAGCATCTTTCGTTTTTGCTGCATATTGAGAGGATGCTGGTGCCTTCGCTGTATGATTTTTTGCTACATCCAGTTTTCTTGCTTGAACCGCTCCATTTTTTCCTGGAACCAGAGCTCGACTTTGCTACAATGCTAGGACGGTGGCTGCCAAGCATTTTGCTGCATCGATTTTTTTGGTTGGAACTAGCAATTAGTTTTGCTACATCCAGCCGAAAGCAGAGCTGGAACTGGTGAGATTTTTGTCTAAGACCATTGGCGGCAGCGCATTTTTTGCTGGAACTGTGTTACTTTTTTGCTGGAATAGTTTTTCATTTATGCTACCACTAGCGAAAACCATTTTTTTGTTGTTGAAGAATTTTTGCTGGAACCAGCAACCACGGAAGCTACAACCGGTTAACAATTTTGCTACAATGGCGACGGCGGGCGACATCGACGAGCTTTTTTTTGCTGGAACAGACACCCTTTTTTGCTACAACTGATGACATTTTTGCTGCTACCGGCAATCTGAGGGAGAGTACAGGTTTTTTGCGAGCTCGTCGGAGGAGGTGCTGCGCCCGGCGACCGCCGTGCGCCGGGGATGCGGCGGCCGCCACCGGAGCTGTGACTGTCGAAACGGGGACCTGCAACTACAGGGACAAGCTGCTGCATTCACGGAGCCGGTGAGAAACAAAAGAGACGACGACGGCAACGGCGGCGCCGGCGGCCGGCAAGGGCGGCGACAGGCAAAATACGCCGGGCAGAGCTTCTAGATCGGGCGCGTCGCTCGTCCCTGACGGCGCGATGGGATTTTTTATCAGAGAATAAGACAGAGGAGGAAGGGTAGGAGATCGTGCGGTTCCAGTTTTGCAGATAGTACGGTACCGGTGCGACCGGCCCAAATTTGGGCCGGCGCACCGGCGCCTATCAGTCGCCGTTTAAGTAGGACTAGTTGGTACAACGACGGGAATTGATAAAAAAAAAATTTTGTGACGCTAGAGTTGATAAGAAGTAAGCAGCACACATGTGGATTTTTTTTTCTTCTGGGTTAATTAGATAAATGTCAATCGAATTTTGGCGATTCTGAGAAACCCCAATGCAATTTTCAAACTTTTAAAAATGTCATTTCCAGTGACATTTTCAAAGTCTGCAGTGGCGTTTTTCAAAGTTTGCAAAATTTAAAGTGGGATTTTCAAAGTTTGAAAATTGCAGTGGCGTTTCTCGAAATCGCCAGAATTCGAGTGGCATTTATCCAATTCTTCTTAAAGGAACAACCTTCTATATAGAGCTTTTTACATTCATGTCCTTAGTTTGCTGTCACTGTCTGTACTTGATTTTATGAAAATGGGCCTACTCAATTTTGCTCCTCTTTCGTTAAACCACTGCTAGGAGCGGCATCAAATAAATGGTCTTCTGGTTTTCACCCCTTGGCCCACATGTAAGGGTCTGTTTGGATGGTAGCCTGCGACTGCCTAACCAAAATTTCAGTGTTGACTGCGGGCGTTGGCGTGTGTTTGGATGGTGGCCAGAGTTTCTGATTTAGGCCAAAATTTTGGCGAGCAGTTCAGTTTTTCTCGCCAACTGTGGGGGAAGCGGCGGCAGCGAAATCCCTCGCCAAATAATTGGCACGCCCCGAATTGGTAGGGCTGGTCTGGGCACGATCCAAACAGCCTCTAAGTGTTCTTATCTCCTTAATTCCCTTTTCGCATCCCTTCAAACACTCCTGGATAATGAAATAAAGAGCTGTGCGTGATCCAGCGGTCCAGCCTATCCTCACATCGTGGGCTCCAGTGAGAGGGCGTAGGGTATTAAGTTGCTTTCCTTGACAGGGCTCAGGGGAGAAGGGGACGCATGAAACGTGGCTCGAAAAAATTGAAATGTTTTTTGTACGTGCATATACATGTATGTGTGTGTGTGTGTGTGTCAAATTTCGTCAATATATGGGTTTGTATGTGAAATGTAAGAAAAGAAAATTATGTAAAGAATATGCATACATAATGTACAATATATCGCATTATTGAACACAGATTAACAATTTTTCAATACCATATTCAGCCTTTTAAAATAAATGCTCCAGTGCATCTGTGCTTAAAAATCCACACTCAAAGGTTGATACTGCAGTTTCGATTTTGCCTGTGCCGATCTTGGTATTTCAATCAAACATATCTGAATCTAATCTTGTATATAATAATGAAGCACTAAGCTCCCTCAAAAGGCAGCGTCCTGGTGAATTCCGGTTTTGGGTTGGGTAGGGGCCCACCATATATGCCTCTTTTTCGAGGAAAAACGCCGTCATGGCGTACTTTATAAAAACTTAGCACATACTTACATCATTCACAAGGCAGCCTAGAATAAAATCAGGTGGTTCAACCACCCAGGAAGAAGAGAAGTATTATTTTCAAAACTAAACTTTGCTACCGCGTGTGCTACTTGATTAGCTTCTCGTAAGACATGATTGAACTTGATGCTCCCAATTGAGGCAATTAGATCCATGCAATCAGCATGGACAGGGGCTCCTTCACTCCACCATGTAATGCACGTGCATGCATTTATGACTTCCATCGAATCAGATTCCACTATGATCTTGCTGAAGCTAAGATCTGATGCTGAGGTAAATCCATGCTTCATAGCCATAGCTTCTAGTGTTGTTGTGCCCAATGCAAATGAGATAAAGGAGCAAGATGCCACCACAAATTTTCAGGAACCATCTCTGATTATCGCTGCAATAACTCCCGTACCAACATCCTCATGGAAAGAGGCATCGACATTGAGTTTAAGATCATCTTTACCTGGCTTTTCCCACCTTGTCATCTGCCTAGTAACATTTTTCTGATTTGCCCTGACAAAAGCATTATAGAGAGCAAGGATTGACATCATCCAATGCGTTGGCGGCGGAACACTTTCATTATGGGTAGCTCTTCGACGGATCCACCATAGATACCAACACGTTGTTGCTATCACCTCCACTGTGCTCACACCCTATAGGCTTTGGTATTGATCATCCGAGTTATCAGGGAGTTCTTCCAACACTTGGGCCCACCGTATATGCCTGGATTGTTCGTTTTACCTCTTGGGTTCATCTGCAGGTACGCATGATGACTATGTGGGTGTTCGTATATACTTGTCAATGCCTATGCATATTTTGTTTAAATAACAATAAAGTTAGTAAGAGCATCTCCAATGGCTCCCTTTTCACCAATAATTTTTGTGACGATCATAAAAAAAGCCCCACTCCCCCTGTATGGAGGGAAGTTGGTTCTTTCCTAATACCCTTCTCGATGCATGCCACGCCGTTGCATCGCCGACAATGCATATCGGACCATCAGACCATTGTCATCCATTGGTGCCCGTGCCACCGCCGTAGTCGCCCGTCGGACCGCCGATGCCTCCTCCCATGCCACCTGTTGGAGTCCTGCTTGACCATTGTTGTCACTTGTCGGACCACCGAGCCACTGCCTCCCGTCGCTGTGATATCGTCTGCTGCCAGCACCATCGCCGAACCACCATCTATCATGGCCAACTACCACTATCAGTTTAAAATTCTCATTACCATTACTTAATGTGCAGATTTTTTTTAAGTTCATGCATTTTTTAAAAAATTTGAAACTAAAAAATGTTCAAGGATCTAAAAATATTCATATTTTTGAGAAATAGACGATTATTCGAAAAAAGTTCAATGTGTATTCAAAAAAAGTTCAACATGTATTTGAATTTTTTTCAATATGTGTTAAAAAAGTTCAACGTGTATTCGAAAAAAGTTCAATGTGTATTTAAAAAATGTACAACGTATATTAATTATTTTGCCTGTTAATACTTGTCTCATTCATCTCATAAAGTTCAAAGTACAAGTCATGTAAGGACCAACATGACCAAACTGAAAAGATAGCAGAATATCTATGAGCTTGACACCAACGTTCGTCACCTGCCTCCAGCATCACCACAGCAGTCACCGATGAAAAGAATGACGGATCACCTTCTCACCCGATCTTAACACGACTCCATCACTGATATGCAGCTTTGCTGACCTTCAAGGTGGCTCGCCAAAAGTGAAGTCATTGCCGTTGAACAAATCTGACCAGGGCAAAAATATTCAAAGTCTTTTTTTCAGAAGTATTAGTGTATAAAAATTATATCTATAGAAAAATATATTGTAAAAGAATGAAAGGAAAGGAATCGTAAGACCCTGGTTTCCTTGAAAAAAACTACAAAAAACCTGGTTGGAAAACTGCCTCACCATAAAAACTGGGATGCTGGTAAAAAAAACCTCATGTAGCAGTCGCTAATTAGCTGGCTCACGCTGAAGTCACTATGGGAGATTTTCCCGTACCACTCACTACAGGCAATATATAACAACTAGTAGAATGCCCGGGCGTTGCTACGGACCGGCTACAATGCATATAAATGGGTCAAACAAATGATTAAGATTGTCTTCAAAGTTGAAACTCATTTTTTCCTCATATGACCGGGCATGTTCGAACATCAAACAGACGCCAAGTGGGCTCCTCAAAATTCAACTTATAGACAATCCAAGCTCCCCCAAATCCAGACCATATGTGAGGTATAAATGTGGTTGCCCAGACTATCCGCCATGTAATCTCCAACAGCATGCCCAACACGAAAACCTCAGTGCACAACGACCCTCCCCTTCGTGCTCGGTTTCCTTCGTAGTAGGTCATTTCTCGCTGGAGACCTCTCGTTTTAGACCGTAAGATGCCCACCTCACCTTCGCCATGACACCCTCTCCCCTTCACACCGCACTGTCCCACGAACCGCCAAGGAGGAGACCCCGCAAACCACCCCGCTCTTCGACCTGATCCCCTCCCTCGTGTTTGTGCCGATCTGCTAATGCCATACAGGGGAAGGAGGTGTGCACCGCCGTGACATCCGCCGAGACAAGAAGGCAGAGCCGATCTCTCTTGAGACATTGTGTCACGCCCAATATGCGATACTATCCTAAAGAGACACGAAGGTCCCACCAAGGATAGAACCGCATATTGATACGCTTTTGCAAGGTGGATATCATTACATCAACATTACATAATAGATGGGGATACATAAAAGAGGCATACAATGCCACACGAATACAACATCATCATACATAAGAGCACCATCCGACTACGGATGAAACACAAACAGAAACTCAAACGACATCCACCCTACTAGCCCAGGCTGCCGACCTGGAACCTATCCCCTGATCGAAGAAGAAGAAGCAGAAGAAGAACTCCAAAACAAGCAAACATCGCTCTCGTATCATGATCATCGCATAACCTAAACCTGCAACTGTTGTTGTAGTAATCTGTGAGCCACGAGGACTCAGCAATCCCATTACCATGGGTATCAAGACTAGCAAAGCTTAATGGGAAAGGAAGGGGTAAAGTGGTGAGGTTGCAGCAGCGACTAAGCATATATGGTGGCAAACATACGCAAATAAGAGCGAGAAAAGAGCAAACGGAACGGTCGTGAAGCTAGCAATGATCAAGAAGTGATCCTGAACTCCTACTTACATTCATACATAACCCAAAACCGTGTTCACTTCCCGGACTCTGCCGAAAAGAGACCATCACGGCTACACACGCGGTTGATGCATTTTAATTCGTATCTGCTGTCAAGTTATCTACAACCATATATTAACAAATTCCCATCTGCCACATAACCGCGGGCATGGCTCTCGAAATTTTATACCCTGCACGGGTGTCCCAACTTAGCCCATCACAAGCTCTCACGGTCAACGAAGGATATTCCTTCTCCCAGGAAGACCAGATCAGTCCCGGAATCCCGGTTTACAAGACATTTCGACAATGGTAAAACAAGACCAGCAAAGCCGCCCGATGTGCCGACAATCCCGATAGGAGATGCACATATCTCGTTCTCAGGGCAACACCGGATGAGACAGGCTACAAGTAAAACCAGACCTCGAGTTTCCCCGAGGGGGCCCGGCAGGCGGCTCGGTTCGGACCAGCACTTAGAGAAGCACTGACCCGAGGGGGCTAAAATAAAGATGACCCTCAGGTTGGCCGACCCAAGAGAAAGGTATAGGTGGTGGTGAGGCAAATGGTAAAACCAAGGTTGGGCCTTGCTGGAGGAGTTTTATTCAAAGCGAACTGTCAAGGGGGTCTCATAAATCACCCAACCGCGTAAGGAACGCAAAATCAAGGAACATAACACCGGTATGACGGAAACTAGGGAGGCAAGAGTGGAACAAAACACCAGGCATAAGGCCGAGTCTTCCACCCTTTACCAAGTATATAGATGCATTAATTACATAAGAGATATTGTGATATCCCAACCATAATCCTGTCCACCATGGAGCAATCTTCAACTTCACCTGCAACTAACAACGCTATAAGAGGGGCTGAGAAAAGCGGTAACATAGCCAAACAACGGTTTGCTAGGAAGGGTGAAAAAGGTTAGAGGCTGACATGGCAAATTGGGAGGCTTGAAGAACAAGTGATAGGTAGCGCAACAAAGCGATAGAACGAATCAACTAGCATAGCAGTGATAGTAGTAAGATCCAAGGTGACGGTCATCTTGCTTGAAATCCCGTAAGGAAGAAGAACGAGTCCATGAAGAAGATGAAGCCACGAAGACGAACCAAGCATAGACGAACGAATCCTCACGATCGCAACGAAACAGGAACTAACGAGAAGGAGCACAACCGGAAAGAAGCAAACACCACGGTAAACACACAACACATAAGCATGACATGATGCTCAACCAAGTATGATGCATGACAAAGGCTATATGAGGCTACTCATGGCAAGAGATGATGCATACAAGAGCAACACATCAAAGCAAGGTTAAATGAGGCCGGAAACAACATATAACAATTCCGGTAAGTCCTCATATGCAAATTTAGAAATTGGTCCAGAACTGAATAAACCTTATGTTCAAGTTGTTAAACAGAAAGTTAAGATGCATCAACATGATCTACACGAGATTCTAGTCAAGTTACATATAAAGTTCATTTAATTCGGAGCTATGGCCTAAAAGATATGAACAGAACAAGTTAAACATGGCATTGATGCAAAATGCATACAAACATCAAGCAAACACTCTCAAAACATGGATGCAATATGATAATATGAAACTTCATGCAAAATCAAGCAAGTTTCATATAGAGCACACTCAAAACGGAGCAACGGTTCAACACATACACTCTATACAAGTTTAAAGGACAAACTGTCCAAAACAGCAACTAGGCATCTAGCAAGCATCAAAACAATATGCTACAACACCTCAACATAAGAACAAAAGGCATGGGCATGAAGTACAGGTAAAGCATGACAAAACATGAACACTGAGCTATCTCCAGAAAACACTAGAACATGCTCAAAAGGACATGACAAGTTTGCAAATAATAACAGTTTACAGACTTAGCAGAAATAACATCAGGTTGCAATGTTTAGAGCTATCAAACAACATGATATAGGAAGCTATCATGGCAAACAAAGGCATGTCATGCTAATAATAAAGACAAAGAACAAAACTCCCTTACTGAACTAATTCCAAAGATCAACAGAAAAGATGGTAGCATCCATGCAAACATGGCAAGTGATATGACAGATTCAGACATGGCAGGAACAACGATAAGTAGGCATGTTGGAGAGATTGTACCACTCACCATAAAGCAATACATGGCATGACAAGGTGACCAACAGTAAGATGACATATTTATGAAGCTAAGCATGGCAAGATAAAGTTCATAGGGTACATGGATCACTAGCAAAACACATGGCAAAACTGGACTCAATGTTAACAGGCTGACAGCAACATTACGAGAGCAAGATTACAACAAGCTACAGCAGGCTATAAATGCAAGCAGGGGCATGGATGGATAGAGCATGACATGTATAACAAAACATCCTTAATGAACAGAGATGGCTTGCGGGCGACTGCCTCTCCAACTTTAGTTGAACCAAGTATGGCTACGCCCGGTCCTTGCGAAGGTTAAAACGGAGTCTATTTGACAAACTATCGTTGTGGTTTCGATGCGTAGGTGAGATTGGTTCTTACTTAAGCCCGTAGCAGCCACGTAAAACATGCAACAACAAAGTAGAGGACGTCTAACTTGTTTTTGCAGGGCATGTTGTGATGTGATATGGTCAAGGCATGATGCTGAATTTTATTGTATGAAATGATCATGTTTTGTAACCAAGTTATCGGCAACTGGCAGGAGCCATATGGTTGTCGCTTTATTGTATGCAATGCAATCGCGATGTAATGCTTTACTTTATTACTAAACGGTAGTGATAGTCGTGGAAGCATAAGATTGGCGAGACGACAACGATGCTACGATGGAGATCAAGGTGTCGCGCCGGTGACGATGGTGATCATGACGGTGCTTCGGAGATGGAGATCACAAGCACAAGATGATGATGGCCATATCATATCACTTATATTGATTGCATGTGATGTTTATCTTTTTATGCATCTTATCTTGCTTTGATTGACGGTAGCATTATAAGATGATCTCTCACTAAATTATCAAGAAGTGTCCTCCCTGAGTATGCACCGTTGCCAAAGTTCGTCGTGCCCAGACACCACGTGATGATCGGGTGTGATAAGCTCTACGTCCATCTACAACGGGTGCAAGCCAGTTTTGCACACGCAGAATACTCAGGTTAAACTTGACGAGCCTAGCATATGCAGATATGGCCTCGGAACACGGAGACCGAAAGGTCGAGCGTGAATCATATAGTAGATATGATCAACATAAACGATGTTCACCATTGAAAACTACTCCATCTCACGTGATGATCGGTTATGGTTTAGTTGATTTGGATCACGTGATCACTTAGAGGATTAGAGGGATGTCTATCTAAGTGGGAGTTCTTTAGTAATATGATTAATTGAACTTAAAATTTATCATGAACTTAGTCCCTGATAGTATCTTGCTTGTTTATGTTGATTGTAGATAGATGGCTCGTGCTGTTGTTCCGTTAAATTTTAATGCGTTCCTTGAGAAAGCAAAGTTGAAAGATGATGGTAGCAATTACACGGACTGGGTCCGTAACTTGAGGATTATCCTCATTGCTGCACAGAAGAATTACGTCCTGGAAGCACCGCTGGGTGCCAGGCCTGCTGCTGGAGCAACGCCAGATGTTATGAACGTCTGGCAGAGCAAAGCTGATGACTACTCAATAGTTCAGTGTGCCATGCTTTACGGCTTAGAATCGGGACTTCAACGACGTTTTGAACGTCATGGAGCATATGAGATGTTCCAGGAGTTGAAGTTAATATTTCAAGCAAATGCCCGGATTGAGAGATATGAAGTCTCCAATAAGTTCTATAGCTGCAAGATGGAGGAGAACAGTTCTGTCAGTGAGCATATACTCAAAATGTCTGGGTATAATAATCACTTGATTCAATTGGGAGTTAATCTTCCGGATGATTGCGTCATCGACAGAATTCTCCAATCACTGCCACCAAGCTACAAGAGCTTCGTGATGAACTATAATATGCAAGGGATGAACAAGACTATTCCCGAGCTCTTCGCAATGCTGAAAGCTGCGGAGGTAGAAATCAAAAAGGAGCATCAAGTGTTGATGGTTAACAAAACCACTAGTTTCAAGAAAAAGGGCAAAGGAAAGAAAAAAGGGAACTTCAAGAAGAACAGCAAGCAAGTTGCTGCTCAAGATAAGAAACCCAAGTCTGGACCTAAGCCTGAAACTGAGTGCTTCTAATGCAAGCAGACTGGTCACTGGAAGCGGAACTGCCCCAAGTATTTGGCGGATAAGAAGGATGGCAAGGTGAACAAAGGTATATATGATATACATGTTATTGATGTGTACCTTACTAGAGCTCGCAGTAGCACCTGGGTATTTGATACTGGTTCTGTTGCTAATATTTGCAACTCGAAACAGGGACTACAGAATAAGCGGGCACTGGCAAAGGACGAGGTGACGATGCGCGTGGGAAACGGTTCCAAAGTCGATGTGATCGCGGTCGGCACGCTACCTCTACATCTACCTTCGGGATTAATATTAGACCTAAATAATTGTTATTTGGTGCCAGCGTTGAGCATGAACATTATATCTGGATCTTGTTTAATGCGAGACGGTTATTCATTTAAATCAGAGAATAATGGTTGTTCTATTTATATGAGTAATATCTTTTATGGTCATGCACCCTTGAAGAGTGGTCTATTCTTACTGAATCTCGATAGTAGTAATACACATATTCATAATGTTGAAACCAAAAGATGCAGAGTTGATAATGAAAGTGCAACTTATTTGTGGCACTGTCGTTTAGGTCATATCGGTGTAAAACGCATGAAGAAACTCCATACTAATGGACTTTTGGAACCACTTGATTATGAATCACTTGGTACTTGCGAACCGTGCCTCATGGGCAAGATGACTAAAACACCGTTCTCCGGTACTATGGAGAGAGCAACAGATTTGTTGGAAATCATACATACCGATGTATGTGGTCCGATGAATATTGAGGCTCGTGGCGGATATCGTTATTTTCTCACCTTCACAGATGATTTGAGCAGATATGGATATATCTACTTAATGAAGCATAAGTCTGAAACATTTGAAAAGTTCAAAGAATTTCAGAGTGAAGTTGAAAATCATCGTAACAAGAAAATAAAGTTTCTACGATCTGATCGTGGAGGAGAATATTTGAGTTACGAGTTTGGTGTACATTTGAAAAACTATGGAATAGTTTCACAACTCACGCCACCCGGAACACCACAGCGCAATGGTGTGTCCGAACGTCGTACTCGTACTTTACTAGATATGGTGCGATCTATGATGTCTCTTACAGATTTACCGCTATCATTTTGGGGTTATGCTTTAGAGACGGCCGCATTCACGTTAAATAGGGCACCATCAAAATCCGTTGAGACGACGCCTTATGAACTATGGTTTGGCAAGAAACCAAAGTTGTCGTTTCTTAAAGTTTGGGGCTGCGATGCTTATGTGAAAAAACTTCAACCTGATAAGCTCGAACCCAAATCGGAGAAATGTGTATTCATAGGATACCCAAAGGAAACTGTTGGGTACACCTTCTATCACAGATCCGAAGGCAAAACATTCGTTGCTAAGAATGGATCATTTCTAGAGAAGGAGTTTCTCTCGAAAGAAGTGAGTGGGAGGAAAGTAGAACTTGACGAGGTAACTGTACCTGCTCCCTTACTGGAGAGTAGTTCATCACAGAAAACTGTTTCAGTGACACCTACACCGGTTAGTGAGGAAGCCAATGATAATGATCATGAAACTTCAGATCAAGATACTACTGAACCACGTAGATCAACCAGAGTAAGATCCGCGCCAGAGTGGTACGGAAATCCTGTTCTGGAAGTCATGCTACTAGATCATGATGAACCTACGAACTATGAAGAAGCGATGATGAGCCCAGATTCCGCAAAGTGGCTTGAAGCCATGAAATCTGAGATGGGATCCATGTATGAGAACAAAGTATGGACTTTGGTTGACTTGCCCGATGATCGGCAAGCAATTGAGAATAAATGGATCTTTAAGAAGAAGACTGACGCTGATGGTAATGTTACTGTCTACAAAGCTCGACTTGTCGCAAAAGGTTTTCGACAAGTTCAAGGGATTGACTACGATGAGACCTTCTCACCCGTAGCGATGCTTAAGTCCGTCCGAATCATGTTAGCAATTGCCGCATTTTATGATTATGAAATTTGGCAGATGGATGTCAAAACTGCATTCCTGAATGGATTTCTGGAAGAAGAGTTGTATATGATGCAACCAGAAGGTTTTGTCGATCCAAAGGGAGCTAACAAAGTGTGCAAGCTCCAGCGATCCATTTATGGACTGGTGCAAGCCTCTCGGAGTTGGAATAAACGTTTTGATAGTGTGATCAAAGCATTTGGTTTCATACAGACTTTCGGAGAAGCCTGTATTTACAAGAAAGTGAGTGGGAGCTCTGTAGCATTTCTGATATTATATGTGGATGACATATTACTGATTGGAAATGATATAGAATTTCTGGATAGCATAAAGGGATACTTGAATAAAAGTTTTTCAATGAAAGACCTCGGTGAAGCTGCTTACATATTAGGCATTAAGATCTATAGAGATAGATCAAAACGCTTAATTGGACTTTCACAAAGCACATACCTTGACAAAATTTTGAAGAAATTCAAAATGGATCAAGCGAAGAAAGGGTTCTTGCCTGTGTTACAAGGTGTGAAATTGAGTAAGACTCAATGCCCGACCACTGCAGAAGATAGAGAGAATATGAAAGATGTTCCCTATGCATCTGCCATAGGCTCTATCATGTATGCAATGTTGTGTACCAGACCTGATGTGTGCCTTGCTGTAAGTTTAGCAGGGAGGTACCAAAGTAATCCAGGAGTGGATCACTGGACAGCGGTCAAGAACATCCTGAAATACCTGAAAAGGACTAAGGATATGTTTCTCGTATATGGAGGTGACAAAGAGCTCACCGTAAAAGGTTACGTTGATGCAAGCTTTGACACTGATCCGGACGATTCTAAATCGCAAACCGGATACGTGTTTACATTAAACGGTGGAGCTGTCAGTTGGTGCAGTTCTAAACAAAGCGTTGTAGCGGGATCTACATGTGAAGCGGAATACATAGCTGCTTCGGAAGCAGCAAATGAAGGAGTCTGGATGAAGGAGTTCATATCCGATCTAGGTGTCATACCTAGTGCATCGGGTCCAATGAAAATCTTTTGTGACAATACTGGTGCAATTGCCTTAGCAAAGGAATCCAGATTTCACAAAAGGACCAAACACATCAAGAGACGCTTCAACTCCATCCGGGATCTAGTCCAGGTGGGAGACATAGAGATTTGCAAGATACATACGGATCTGAATGTTGCAGACCCGTTAACTAAGCCTCTTCCACGAGCAAAACATGATCAGCACCAAGGCTCCATGGGTGTTAGAATCATTACAGTGTAATCTAGATTATTGACTCTAGTGCAAGTGGGAGACTGAAGGAAATATGCCCTAGAGGCAATAATAAAGTTATTATTTATTTCCTTATAATCATGATAAATGTTTATTATTCATGCTAGAATTGTATTTACCGGAAACATAATACATGTGTGAATACATAGACAAACAGAGTGTCACTAGTATGCCTCTACTTGACTAGCTCGTTAATCAAAGATGGTTATGTTTCCTAACCATGAACAATGAGTTGTTATTTGATTAACGAGGTCACATCATTAGTAGAATGATCTGATTGACATGACCCATTCCATTAGCTTAGCACCCGATCGTTTAGTATGTTGCTATTGCTTTCTTCATGACTTATACATGTTCCTATGACTATGAGATTATGCAACTCCCGTTTACCGGAGGAACACTTTGGGTACTACCAAACGTCACAACGTAACTGGGTGATTATAAAGGAGTACTACAGGTGTCTCCAATGGTCGATGTTGGGTTGGCGTATTTCGAGATTAGGATTTGTCACTCCGATTGTTGGAGAGGTATCTCTGGGCCCTCTCGGTAATACACATCACATAAGCCTTGCAAGCATTACAACTAATATGTTAGTTGTGAGATGATGTATTACGGAACGAGTAAAGAGACTTGCCGGTAACGAGATTGAACTAGGTATTGGATACCGACGATCGAATCTCGGGCAAGTAACATACCGATGACAAAGGGAACAACGTATGTTGTTATGCGGTCTGACCGATAAAGATCTTCGTAGAATATGTAGGAGCCAATATGGGCATCCAGGTCCCGCTATTGGTTATTGACCAGAGACGTGTCTCGGTCATGTCTACATTGTTCTCGAACCCGTAGGGTCCGCACGCTTAAGGTTACGATGACAGTTATATTATGAGTTTATGCATTTTGATGTACCGAAGGTTGTTCGGAGTCCCAGATGTGATCACGGACATGACGAGGAGTCTCGAAATGGTCGAGACATAAAGATTGATATATTGGAAGTCTATGTTTGGACATCGGAAGTGTTCCGGGTGGAATCGGGATTTTACCGGGTTACCGGGAGGTTACCGGAACCCCCCGGGAGCCATATGGGCCATCATGGGCCTTAGTGGAAAGGAGAAAGGGGCAGCCCAAGGGGGCTGCGCGCCTCCCCCCTTCCCCTAGTCCTATTAGGACTAGGAGAGGTGGCCGGCCACCCCTCTCCCTCTTTCCCCCTTGGGAATCCTAGTTGGAATAGGATTGGGGGGGGAGTCCTACTCCCGGTAGGAGTAGGACTCCTCCTGCGCCTCTCCCTCTTGGCCGGCGCCCCCTTCCCCCTTGGCTCCTTTATATACGGAGGCAGGGGCACCTCTAAACACACAAGTTGACACAAGTTGATCCACGTGATCGATTCCTTAGCCGTGTGCGGTGCCCCCTGCCACCATATTCCTCGATAATACTGTAGCGGAGTTTAGGCGAAGCCCTGCTGCTGTAGTTCATCAAGATCGTCACCACGCCGTCGTGCTGACGAAACTCTTCCCCGACACTTTGCTGGATCGGAGTCCGGGGATCGTCATCGAGCTGAACGTGTGCTCGAACTCGGAGGTGCCGTAGTTTTGGTGCTTGATCGGTTGGATCGTGAAGACGTACGACTACTTCCTCTACGTCGTGTCATCGCTTCCGCAGTCGGTCTGCGTTGGGTACCTAGACAACACTCTCCTCTCGTTGCTATGCATCACATGATCCTGTGTGTGCGTAGGAAATTTTTTGAAATTACTACGAAACCCAACACATCAAACAGACGCCAAGTGGGCTCCTCAAAATTCAACTTATAGACAATCCAAGCTCCCCCAAATCCAGACCATATGTGAGGTATAAATGTGGTTGCCCAGACTATCCGCCATGTAATCTCCAACAGCATGCCCAACACGAAAACCTCAGTGCACAACGACCCTCCCCTTCGTGCTCGGTTTCCTTCGTA
The DNA here is from genome assembly GCF_018294505.1 of Triticum aestivum. Lineage (NCBI taxonomy): Eukaryota > Viridiplantae > Streptophyta > Magnoliopsida > Poales > Poaceae > Triticum > Triticum aestivum. Next base: position 719,086,509 of record NC_057803.1, on the reverse strand, counting down.
GTAGGTCATTTCTCGCTGGAGACCTCTCGTTTTAGACCGTAAGATGCCCACCTCACCTTCGCCATGACACCCTCTCCCCTTCACACCGCACTGTCCCACGAACCGCCAAGGAGGAGACCCCGCAAACCACCCCGCTCTTCGACCTGATCCCCTCCCTCGTGTTTGTGCCGATCTGCTAATGCCATACAGGGGAAGGAGGTGTGCACCGCCGTGACATCCGCCGAGACAAGAAGGCAGAGCCGATCTCTCTTGAGACATTGTGTCACGCCCAATATGCGATACTATCCTAAAGAGACACGAAGGTCCCACCAAGGATAGAACCGCATATTGATACGCTTTTGCAAGGTGGATATCATTACATCAACATTACATAATAGATGGGGATACATAAAAGAGGCATACAATGCCACACGAATACAACATCATCATACATAAGAGCACCATCCGACTACGGATGAAACACAAACAGAAACTCAAACGACATCCACCCTACTAGCCCAGGCTGCCGACCTGGAACCTATCCCCTGATCGAAGAAGAAGAAGCAGAAGAAGAACTCCAAAACAAGCAAACATCGCTCTCGCATCATGATCATCGCATAACCTAAACCTGCAACTGTTGTTGTAGTAATCTGTGAGCCACGAGGACTCAGCAATCCCATTACCATGGGTATCAAGACTAGCAAAGCTTAATGGGAAAGGAAGGGGTAAAGTGGTGAGGTTGCAGCAGCGACTAAGCATATATGGTGGCAAACATACGCAAATAAGAGCGAGAAAAGAGCAAACGGAACGGTCGTGAAGCTAGCAATGATCAAGAAGTGATCCTGAACTCCTACTTACATTCATACATAACCCAAAACCGTGTTCACTTCCCGGACTCTGCCGAAAAGAGACCATCACGGCTACACACGCGGTTGATGCATTTTAATTCGTATCTGCTGTCAAGTTATCTACAACCATATATTAACAAATTCCCATCTGCCACATAACCGCGGGCATGGCTCTCGAAATTTTATACCCTGCACGGGTGTCCCAACTTAGCCCATCACAAGCTCTCACGGTCAACGAAGGATATTCCTTCTCCCAGGAAGACCAGATCAGTCCCGGAATCCCGGTTTACAAGACATTTCGACAATGGTAAAACAAGACCAGCAAAGCCGCCCGATGTGCCGACAATCCCGATAGGAGATGCACATATCTCGTTCTCAGGGCAACACCGGATGAGACAGGCTACAAGTAAAACCAGACCTCGAGTTTCCCCGAGGGGGCCCGGCAGGCGGCTCGGTTCGGACCAGCACTTAGAGAAGCACTGACCCGAGGGGGCTAAAATAAAGATGACCCTCAGGTTGGCCAACCCAAGAGAAAGGTATAGGTGGTGGTGAGGCAAATGGTAAAACCAAGGTTGGGCCTTGCTGGAGGAGTTTTATTCAAAGCGAACTGTCAAGGGGGTCTCATAAATCACCCAACCGCGTAAGGAACGCAAAATCAAGGAACATAACACCGGTATGACGGAAACTAGGGAGGCAAGAGTGGAACAAAACACCAGGCATAAGGCCGAGTCTTCCACCCTTTACCAAGTATATAGATGCATTAATTACATAAGAGATATTGTGATATCCCAACCATAATCCTGTCCACCATGGAGCAATCTTCAACTTCACCTGCAACTAACAACGCTATAAGAGGGGCTGAGAAAAGCGGTAACATAGCCAAACAACGGTTTGCTAGGAAGGGTGAAAAAGGTTAGAGGCTGACATGGCAAATTGGGAGGCTTGAAGAACAAGTGATAGGTAGCGCAACAAAGCGATAGAACGAATCAACTAGCATAGCAGTGATAGTTGTAAGATCCAAGGTGACGGTCATCTTGCTTGAAATCCCGTAAGGAAGAAGAACGAGTCCATGAAGAAGATGAAGCCACGAAGACGAACCAAGCATAGACGAACGAATCCTCACGATCGCAACGAAACAGGAACTAACGAGAAGGAGCACAACCGGAAAGAAGCAAACACCACGGTAAACACACAACACATAAGCATGACATGATGCTCAACCAAGTATGATGCATGACAAAGGCTATATGAGGCTACTCATGGCAAGAGATGATGCATACAAGAGCAACACATCAAAGCAAGGTTAAATGAGGCCGGAAACAACATATAACAATTCCGGTAAGTCCTCATATGCAAATTTAGAAATTGGTCCAGAACTGAATAAACCTTATGTTCAAGTTGTTAAACAGAAAGTTAAGATGCATCAACATGATCTACACGAGATTCTAGTCAAGTTACATATAAAGTTCATTTAATTCGGAGCTATGGCCTAAAAGATATGAACAGAACAAGTTAAACATGGCATTGATGCAAAATGCATACAAACATCAAGCAAACACTCTCAAAACATGGATGCAATATGATAATATGAAACTTCATGCAAATCAAGCAAGTTTCATATAGAGCACACTCAAAACGGAGCAACGGTTCAACACATACACTCTATACAAGTTTAAAGGACAAACTGTCCAAAACAGCAACTAGGCATCTAGCAAGCATCAAAACAATATGCTACAACACCTCAACATAAGAACAAAAGGCATGGGCATGAAGTACAGGTAAAGCATGACAAAACATGAACACTGAGCTATCTCCAGAAAACACTAGAACATGCTCAAAAGGACATGACAAGTTTGCAAATAATAACAGTTTACAGACTTAGCAGAAATAACATCAGGTTGCAATGTTTAGAGCTATCAAACAACATGATATAGGAAGCTATCATGGCAAACAAAGGCATGTCATGCTAATAATAAAGACAAAGAACAAAACTCCCTTACTGAACTAATTCCAAAGATCAACAGAAAAGATGGTAGCATCCATGCAAACATGGCAAGTGATATGACAGATTCAGACATGGCAGGAACAACGATAAGTAGGCATGTTGGAGAGATTGTACCACTCACCATAAAGCAATACATGGCATGACAAGGTGACCAACAGTAAGATGACATATTTATGAAGCTAAGCATGGCAAGATAAAGTTCATAGGGTACATGGATCACTAGCAAAACACATGGCAAAACTAGACTCAATGTTAACAGGCTGACAGCAACATTACGAGAGCAAGATTACAACAAGCTACAGCAGGCTATAAATGCAAGCAGGGGCATGGATGGATAGAGCATGACATGTATAACAAAACATCCTTAATGAACAGAGATGGCTTGCGGGCGACTGCCTCTCCAACTTTAGTTGAACCAAGTATGGCTACGCCCGGTCCTTGCGAAGGTTAAAACGGAGTCTATTTGACAAACTATCGTTGTGGTTTCGATGCGTAGGTGAGATTGGTTCTTACTTAAGCCCGTAGCAGCCACGTAAAACATGCAACAACAAAGTAGAGGACGTCTAACTTGTTTTTGCAGGGCATGTTGTGATGTGATATGGTCAAGGCATGATGCTGAATTTTATTGTATGAAATGATCATGTTTTGTAACCAAGTTATCGGCAACTGGCAGGAGCCATATGGTTGTCGCTTTATTGTATGCAATGCAATCGCGATGTAATGCTTTACTTTATTACTAAACGGTAGTGATAGTCGTGGAAGCATAAGATTGGCGAGACGACAACGATGCTACGATGGAGATCAAGGTGTCGCGCCGGTGACGATGGTGATCATGACGGTGCTTCGGAGATGGAGATCACAAGCACAAGATGATGATGGCCATATCATATCACTTATATTGATTGCATGTGATGTTTATCTTTTTATGCATCTTATCTTGCTTTGATTGACGGTAGCATTATAAGATGATCTCTCACTAAATTATCAAGAAGTGTCCTCCCTGAGTATGCACCGTTGCCAAAGTTCGTCGTGCCCAGACACCACGTGATGATCGGGTGTGATAAGCTCTACGTCCATCTACAACGGGTGCAAGCCAGTTTTGCACACGCAGAATACTCAGGTTAAACTTGACGAGCCTAGCATATGCAGATATGGCCTCGGAACACGGAGACCGAAAGGTCGAGCGTGAATCATATAGTAGATATGATCAACATAAACGATGTTCACCATTGAAAACTACTCCATCTCACGTGATGATCGGTTATGGTTTAGTTGATTTGGATCACGTGATCACTTAGAGGATTAGAGGGATGTCTATCTAAGTGGGAGTTCTTTAGTAATATGATTAATTGAACTTAAAATTTATCATGAACTTAGTCCCTGATAGTATCTTGCTTGTTTATGTTGATTGTAGATAGATGGCTCGTGCTGTTGTTCCGTTAAATTTTAATGCGTTCCTTGAGAAAGCAAAGTTGAAAGATGATGGTAGCAATTACACGGACTGGGTCCGTAACTTGAGGATTATCCTCATTGCTGCACAGAAGAATTACGTCCTGGAAGCACCGCTGGGTGCCAGGCCTGCTGCTGGAGCAACGCCAGATGTTATGAACGTCTGGCAGAGCAAAGCTGATGACTACTCAATAGTTCAGTGTGCCATGCTTTACGGCTTAGAATCGGGACTTCAACGACGTTTTGAACGTCATGGAGCATATGAGATGTTCCAGGAGTTGAAGTTAATATTTCAAGCAAATGCCCGGATTGAGAGATATGAAGTCTCCAATAAGTTCTATAGCTGCAAGATGGAGGAGAACAGTTCTGTCAGTGAGCATATACTCAAAATGTCTGGGTATAATAATCACTTGATTCAATTGGGAGTTAATCTTCCGGATGATTGCGTCATCGACAGAATTCTCCAATCACTGCCACCAAGCTACAAGAGCTTCGTGATGAACTATAATATGCAAGGGATGAACAAGACTATTCCCGAGCTCTTCGCAATGCTGAAAGCTGCGGAGGTAGAAATCAAAAAGGAGCATCAAGTGTTGATGGTTAACAAAACCACTAGTTTCAAGAAAAAGGGCAAAGGAAAGAAAAAGGGAACTTCAAGAAGAACAGCAAGCAAGTTGCTGCTCAAGATAAGAAACCCAAGTCTGGACCTAAGCCTGAAACTGAGTGCTTCTACTGCAAGCAGACTGGTCACTGGAAGCGGAACTGCCCCAAGTATTTGGCGGATAAGAAGGATGGCAAGGTGAACAAAGGTATATATGATATACATGTTATTGATGTGTACCTTACTAGAGCTCGCAGTAGCACCTGGGTATTTGATACTGGTTCTGTTGCTAATATTTGCAACTCGAAACAGGGACTACAGAATAAGCGGGCACTGGCAAAGGACGAGGTGACGATGCGCGTGGGAAACGGTTCCAAAGTCGATGTGATCGCGGTCGGCACGCTACCTCTACATCTACCTTCGGGATTAATATTAGACCTAAATAATTGTTATTTGGTGCCAGCGTTGAGCATGAACATTATATCTGGATCTTGTTTAATGCGAGACGGTTATTCATTTAAATCAGAGAATAATGGTTGTTCTATTTATATGAGTAATATCTTTTATGGTCATGCACCCTTGAAGAGTGGTCTATTCTTACTGAATCTCGATAGTAGTAATACACATATTCATAATGTTGAAACCAAAAGATGCAGAGTTGATAATGAAAGTGCAACTTATTTGTGGCACTGTCGTTTAGGTCATATCGGTGTAAAACGCATGAAGAAACTCCATACTAATGGACTTTTGGAACCACTTGATTATGAATCACTTGGTACTTGCGAACCGTGCCTCATGGGCAAGATGACTAAAACACCGTTCTCCGGTACTATGGAGAGAGCAACAGATTTGTTGGAAATCATACATACCGATGTATGTGGTCCGATGAATATTGAGGCTCGTGGCGGATATCGTTATTTTCTCACCTTCACAGATGATTTGAGCAGATATGGATATATCTACTTAATGAAGCATAAGTCTGAAACATTTGAAAAGTTCAAAGAATTTCAGAGTGAAGTTGAAAATCATCATAACAAGAAAATAAAGTTTCTACGATCTGATCGTGGAGGAGAATATTTGAGTTACGAGTTTGGTGTACATTTGAAAAACTATGGAATAGTTTCACAACTCACGCCACCCGGAACACCACAGCGCAATGGTGTGTCCGAACGTCGTACTCGTACTTTACTAGATATGGTGCGATCTATGATGTCTCTTACAGATTTACCGCTATCATTTTGGGGTTATGCTTTAGAGACGGCCGCATTCACGTTAAATAGGGCACCATCAAAATCCGTTGAGACGACGCCTTATGAACTATGGTTTGGCAAGAAACCAAAGTTGTCGTTTCTTAAAGTTTGGGGCTGCGATGCTTATGTGAAAAAACTTCAACCTGATAAGCTCGAACCCAAATCGGAGAAATGTGTATTCATAGGATACCCAAAGGAAACTGTTGGGTACACCTTCTATCACAGATCCGAAGGCAAAACATTCGTTGCTAAGAATGGATCATTTCTAGAGAAGGAGTTTCTCTCGAAAGAAGTGAGTGGGAGGAAAGTAGAACTTGACGAGGTAACTGTACCTGCTCCCTTACTGGAGAGTAGTTCATCACAGAAAACTGTTTCAGTGACACCTACACCGGTTAGTGAGGAAGCCAATGATAATGATCATGAAACTTCAGATCAAGATACTACTGAACCACGTAGATCAACCAGAGTAAGATCCGCGCCAGAGTGGTACGGAAATCCTGTTCTGGAAGTCATGCTACTAGATCATGATGAACCTACGAACTATGAAGAAGCGATGATGAGCCCAGATTCCGCAAAGTGGCTTGAAGCCATGAAATCTGAGATGGGATCCATGTATGAGAACAAAGTATGGACTTTGGTTGACTTGCCCGATGATCGGCAAGCAATTGAGAATAAATGGATCTTTAAGAAGAAGACTGACGCTGATGGTAATGTTACTGTCTACAAAGCTCGACTTGTCGCAAAAGGTTTTCGACAAGTTCAAGGGATTGACTACGATGAGACCTTCTCACCCGTAGCGATGCTTAAGTCCGTCCGAATCATGTTAGCAATTGCCGCATTTTATGATTATGAAATTTGGCAGATGGATGTCAAAACTGCATTCCTGAATGGATTTCTGGAAGAAGAGTTGTATATGATGCAACCAGAAGGTTTTGTCGATCCAAAGGGAGCTAACAAAGTGTGCAAGCTCCAGCGATCCATTTATGGACTGGTGCAAGCCTCTCGGAGTTGGAATAAACGTTTTGATAGTGTGATCAAAGCATTTGGTTTCATACAGACTTTCGGAGAAGCCTGTATTTACAAGAAAGTGAGTGGGAGCTCTGTAGCATTTCTGATATTATATGTGGATGACATATTACTGATTGGAAATGATATAGAATTTCTGGATAGCATAAAGGGATACTTGAATAAAAGTTTTTCAATGAAAGACCTCGGTGAAGCTGCTTACATATTAGGCATTAAGATCTATAGAGATAGATCAAAACGCTTAATTGGACTTTCACAAAGCACATACCTTGACAAAATTTTGAAGAAATTCAAAATGGATCAAGCGAAGAAAGGGTTCTTGCCTGTGTTACAAGGTGTGAAATTGAGTAAGACTCAATGCCCGACCACTGCAGAAGATAGAGAGAATATGAAAGATGTTCCCTATGCATCTGCCATAGGCTCTATCATGTATGCAATGTTGTGTACCAGACCTGATGTGTGCCTTGCTGTAAGTTTAGCAGGGAGGTACCAAAGTAATCCAGGAGTGGATCACTGGACAGCGGTCAAGAACATCCTGAAATACCTGAAAAGGACTAAGGATATGTTTCTCGTATATGGAGGTGACAAAGAGCTCACCGTAAAAGGTTACGTTGATGCAAGCTTTGACACTGATCCGGACGATTCTAAATCGCAAACCGGATACGTGTTTACATTAAACGGTGGAGCTGTCAGTTGGTGCAGTTCTAAACAAAGCGTTGTAGCGGGATCTACATGTGAAGCGGAATACATAGCTGCTTCGGAAGCAGCAAATGAAGGAGTCTGGATGAAGGAGTTCATATCCGATCTAGGTGTCATACCTAGTGCATCGGGTCCAATGAAAATCTTTTGTGACAATACTGGTGCAATTGCCTTAGCAAAGGAATCCAGATTTCACAAAAGGACCAAACACATCAAGAGACGCTTCAACTCCATCCGGGATCTAGTCCAGGTGGGAGACATAGAGATTTGCAAGATACATACGGATCTGAATGTTGCAGACCCGTTAACTAAGCCTCTTCCACGAGCAAAACATGATCAGCACCAAGGCTCCATGGGTGTTAGAATCATTACAGTGTAATCTAGATTATTGACTCTAGTGCAAGTGGGAGACTGAAGGAAATATGCCCTAGAGGCAATAATAAAGTTATTATTTATTTCCTTATAATCATGATAAATGTTTATTATTCATGCTAGAATTGTATTTACCGGAAACATAATACATGTGTGAATACATAGACAAACAGAGTGTCACTAGTATGCCTCTACTTGACTAGCTCGTTAATCAAAGATGGTTATGTTTCCTAACCATGAACAATGAGTTGTTATTTGATTAACGAGGTCACATCATTAGTAGAATGATCTGATTGACATGACCCATTCCATTAGCTTAGCACCCGATCGTTTAGTATGTTGCTATTGCTTTCTTCATGACTTATACATGTTCCTATGACTATGAGATTATGCAACTCCCGTTTACCGGAGGAACACTTTGGGTACTACCAAACGTCACAACGTAACTGGGTGATTATAAAGGAGTACTACAGGTGTCTCCAATGGTCGATGTTGGGTTGGCGTATTTCGAGATTAGGATTTGTCACTCCGATTGTTGGAGAGGTATCTCTGGGCCCTCTCGGTAATACACATCACATAAGCCTTGCAAGCATTACAACTAATATGTTAGTTGTGAGATGATGTATTACGGAACGAGTAAAGAGACTTGCCGGTAACGAGATTGAACTAGGTATTGGATACCGACGATCGAATCTCGGGCAAGTAACATACCGATGACAAAGGGAACAACGTATGTTGTTATGCGGTCTGACCGATAAAGATCTTCGTAGAATATGTAGGAGCCAATATGGGCATCCAGGTCCCGCTATTGGTTATTGACCAGAGACGTGTCTCGGTCATGTCTACATTGTTCTCGAACCCGTAGGGTCCGCACGCTTAAGGTTACGATGACAGTTATATTATGAGTTTATGCATTTTGATGTACCGAAGGTTGTTCGGAGTCCCAGATGTGATCACGGACATGACGAGGAGTCTCGAAATGGTCGAGACATAAAGATTGATATATTGGAAGTCTATGTTTGGACATCGGAAGTGTTCCGGGTGGAATCGGGATTTTACCGGGTTACCGGGAGGTTACCGGAACCCCCCGGGAGCCATATGGGCCATCATGGGCCTTAGTGGAAAGGAGAAAGGGGCAGCCCAAGGGGGCTGCGCGCCTCCCCCCTTCCCCTAGTCCTATTAGGACTAGGAGAGGTGGCCGGCCACCCCTCTCCCTCTTTCCCCCTTGGGAATCCTAGTTGGAATAGGATTGGGGGGGGAGTCCTACTCCCGGTAGGAGTAGGACTCCTCCTGCGCCTCTCCCTCTTGGCCGGCGCCCCCTTCCCCCTTGGCTCCTTTATATACGGAGGCAGGGGCACCTCTAAACACACAAGTTGACACAAGTTGATCCACGTGATCGATTCCTTAGCCGTGTGCGGTGCCCCCTGCCACCATATTCCTCGATAATACTGTAGCGGAGTTTAGGCGAAGCCCTGCTGCTGTAGTTCATCAAGATCGTCACCACGCCGTCGTGCTGACGAAACTCTTCCCCGACACTTTGCTGGATCGGAGTCCGGGGATCGTCATCGAGCTGAACGTGTGCTCGAACTCGGAGGTGCCGTAGTTTTGGTGCTTGATCGGTTGGATCGTGAAGACGTACGACTACTTCCTCTACGTCGTGTCATCGCTTCCGCAGTCGGTCTGCGTTGGGTACCTAGACAACACTCTCCTCTCGTTGCTATGCATCACATGATCCTGTGTGTGCGTAGGAAATTTTTTGAAATTACTACGAAACCCAACACATCAAACAGACGCCAAGTGGGCTCCTCAAAATTCAACTTATAGACAATCCAAGCTCCCCCAAATCCAGACCATATGTGAGGTATAAATGTGGTTGCCCAGACTATCCGCCATGTAATCTCCAACAGCATGCCCAACACGAAAACCTCAGTGCACAACGACCCTCCCCTTCGTGCTCGGTTTCCTTCGTAGTAGGTCATTTCTCGCTGGAGACCTCTCGTTTTAGACCGTAAGATGCCCACCTCACCTTCGCCATGACACCCTCTCCCCTTCACACCGCACTGTCCCACGAACCGCCAAGGAGGAGACCCCGCAAACCACCCCGCTCTTCGACCTGATCCCCTCCCTCGTGTTTGTGCCGATCTGCTAATGCCATACAGGGGAAGGAGGTGTGCACCGCCGTGACATCCGCCGAGACAAGAAGGCAGAGCCGATCTCTCTTGAGACATTGTGTCACGCCCAATATGCGATACTATCCTAAAGAGACACGAAGGTCCCACCAAGGATAGAACCGCATATTGATACGCTTTTGCAAGGTGGATATCATTACATCAACATTACATAATAGATGGGGATACATAAAAGAGGCATACAATGCCACACGAATACAACATCATCATACATAAGAGCACCATCCGACTACGGATGAAACACAAACAGAAACTCAAACGACATCCACCCTACTAGCCCAGGCTGCCGACCTGGAACCTATCCCCTGATCGAAGAAGAAGAAGCAGAAGAAGAACTCCAAAACAAGCAAACATCGCTCTCGCATCATGATCATCGCATAACCTAAACCTGCAACTGTTGTTGTAGTAATCTGGGAGCCACGAGGACTCAGCAATCCCATTACCATGGGTATCAAGACTAGCAAAGCTTAATGGGAAAGGAAGGGGTAAAGTGGTGAGGTTGCAGCAGCGACTAAGCATATATGGTGGCAAACATACGCAAATAAGAGCGAGAAAAGAGCAAACGGAACGGTCGTGAAGCTAGCAATGATCAAGAAGTGATCCTGAACTCCTACTTACATTCATACATAACCCAAAACCGTGTTCACTTCCCGGACTCTGCCGAAAAGAGACCATCACGGCTACACACGCGGTTGATGCATTTTAATTCGTATCTGCTGTCAAGTTATCTACAACCATATATTAACAAATTCCCATCTGCCACATAACCGCGGGCATGGCTCTCGAAATTTTATACCCTGCACGGGTGTCCCAACTTAGCCCATCACAAGCTCTCACGGTCAACGAAGGATATTCCTTCTCCCAGGAAGACCAGATCAGTCCCGGAATCCCGGTTTACAAGACATTTCGACAATGGTAAAACAAGACCAGCAAAGCCGCCCGATGTGCCGACAATCCCGATAGGAGATGCACATATCTCGTTCTCAGGGCAACACCGGATGAGACAGGCTACAAGTAAAACCAGACCTCGAGTTTCCCCGAGGGGGCCCGGCAGGCGGCTCGGTTCGGACCAGCACTTAGAGAAGCACTGACCCGAGGGGGCTAAAATAAAGATGACCCTCAGGTTGGCCAACCCAAGAGAAAGGTATAGGTGGTGGTGAGGCAAATGGTAAAACCAAGGTTGGGCCTTGCTGGAGGAGTTTTATTCAAAGCGAACTGTCAAGGGGGTCTCATAAATCACCCAACCGCGTAAGGAACGCAAAATCAAGGAACATAACACCGGTATGACGGAAACTAGGGAGGCAAGAGTGGAACAAAACACCAGGCATAAGGCCGAGTCTTCCACCCTTTACCAAGTATATAGATGCATTAATTACATAAGAGATATTGTGATATCCCAACCATAATCCTGTCCACCATGGAGCAATCTTCAACTTCACCTGCAACTAACAACGCTATAAGAGGGGCTGAGAAAAGCGGTAACATAGCCAAACAACGGTTTGCTAGGAAGGGTGAAAAAGGTTAGAGGCTGACATGGCAAATTGGGAGGCTTGAAGAACAAGTGATAGGTAGCGCAACAAAGCGATAGAACGAATCAACTAGCATAGCAGTGATAGTAGTAAGATCCAAGGTGACGGTCATCTTGCTTGAAATCCCGTAAGGAAGAAGAACGAGTCCATGAAGAAGATGAAGCCACGAAGACGAACCAAGCATAGACGAACGAATCCTCACGATCGCAACGAAACAGGAACTAACGAGAAGGAGCACAACCGGAAAGAAGCAAACACCACGGTAAACACACAACACATAAGCATGACATGATGCTCAACCAAGTATGATGCATGACAAAGGCTATATGAGGCTACTCATGGCAAGAGATGATGCATACAAGAGCAACACATCAAAGCAAGGTTAAATGAGGCCGGAAACAACATATAACAATTCCGGTAAGTCCTCATATGCAAATTTAGAAATTGGTCCAGAACTGAATAAACCTTATGTTCAAGTTGTTAAACAGAAAGTTAAGATGCATCAACATGATCTACACGAGATTCTAGTCAAGTTACATATAAAGTTCATTTAATTCGGAGCTATGGCCTAAAAGATATGAACAGAACAAGTTAAACATGGCATTGATGCAAAATGCATACAAACATCAAGCAAACACTCTCAAAACATGGATGCAATATGATAATATGAAACTTCATGCAAAATCAAGCAAGTTTCATATAGAGCACACTCAAAACGGAGCAACGGTTCAACACATACACTCTATACAAGTTTAAAGGACAAACTGTCCAAAACAGCAACTAGGCATCTAGCAAGCATCAAAACAATATGCTACAACACCTCAACATAAGAACAAAAGGCATGGGCATGAAGTACAGGTAAAGCATGACAAAACATGAACACTGAGCTATCTCCAGAAAACACTAGAACATGCTCAAAAGGACATGACAAGTTTGCAAATAATAACAGTTTACAGACTTAGCAGAAATAACATCAGGTTGCAATGTTTAGAGCTATCAAACAACATGATATAGGAAGCTATCATGGCAAACAAAGGCATGTCATGCTAATAATAAAGACAAAGAACAAAACTCCCTTACTGAACTAATTCCAAAGATCAACAGAAAAGATGGTAGCATCCATGCAAACATGGCAAGTGATATGACAGATTCAGACATGGCAGGAACAACGATAAGTAGGCATGTTGGAGAGATTGTACCACTCACCATAAAGCAATACATGGCATGACAAGGTGACCAACAGTAAGATGACATATTTATGAAGCTAAGCATGGCAAGATAAAGTTCATAGGGTACATGGATCACTAGCAAAACACATGGCAAAACTGGACTCAATGTTAACAGGCTGACAGCAACATTACGAGAGCAAGATTACAACAAGCTACAGCAGGCTATAAATGCAAGCAGGGGCATGGATGGATAGAGCATGACATGTATAACAAAACATCCTTAATGAACATCTCCAGATTATGAATAGAATGACTTGTAGCAGCAGGTTTACATAGCATCATGATATAGCAGATTCAGCCTAGCACAACAGTAACAGCAAGTACCCTACATCACGAACTCGATGCACTCACTACAAGACTCACAAAAATACATGGATTGCACCTCTGTAAAAATGGCATGATGTAACTCAAGATTCATGTAGACATCAAGCTCATAGGATGCACACGCAAAATGCAATGAAAAAGACAAATCATCAAGTTCTGTTAACAGACAGCAGTTAACATCATATAGCACTCTTGCAATGATGATTAGAGCATCAAGATGTATTCAAACAAGCATGGCACAATGGAATGAAATGAAGAGTATCTCCCGATGAACATTTTGACATATTATATGAACAAATCGAAGCACCGAGCATGAAGTTATGTGATGAAGATGCACACATAAACCAGGAATCTGGGGACTTGGCAGTTTTTCTAGAAAAAAAATACGGAGCGCGCGTGGGATAACTAATTCACGCACGGGCGTTGGATACCGGGGCTCACCCATTGGGCCGAGCCCAAGACGATGGGGAGGGCCGAGGCTGAGGTGGGCTGGCCTTGGCGCTGCTGGGCCTGCAGTAGGGCCCACACACAAGGAGGCGGCCCAGGCGGGGGGAAGCTGGCGCTCATCGTCTCCCCCGCACAGGAGGCCGAACGAGGCCACGGCGAGGCGCTAGCGGCGGCTGGCGGCGGCTCCGGCGACGCGGGGCAGACGCCGGGAGGCGCCGGACTTGGCGGGGACGGGTGGATCCGGGCGCGGGAGGCCCGTTCCCAACGGCGGCGGGGTTCTGCAACACGAGGACGGCCGACAGTGACGGATCCGGAGAGGCAGCGAGGTCGGCGCCGTCCGGGGCGACGTGATGGTGAGGGATCGGCTAGGAGGCGCGGAGGTGGGGCGAGATCCGGCCATGGGGAGGAGCTCCGGTGGCCGGCGATGTCCGAGGCGCGTGGGCGATGGGCGAAGACGGGACGACGGCGATCCGGGGCGAGCTCCTCGCTCGGACGCGGGGGGGCCAGGGAGGCTCGGGCGGCGTCGCAGGATCCGGGCCATGCGAGCTGGATCTGGGCCTGGCGGGCCTGGCACGCTGGAGGGGCGAGGGGAGGCGACGTGGAGGTGGCTGAGTGGCTGCGAGGTGCGGGGGTGGCGACGTGGCACGTCGCGGTTGGTCCGGGGTGCGACGGCGGCGGCGCCAAGTGGTGGGGGTTGACTGGGACGGCGCAGAATGCGAGGAGGAGGGTGGAGGTTGTGGCAGGAGGTTAGGGGAGGGGTCTAGGTTGCCCAAAAATGGACTAGGGTGTCCAGATATAGCAGATTTGCTAGGGTTTGGGTCTAGGGGGATTTCGGGACTAGGGTGTCCAACGGCTCCAGACGCGAGGGGGTATGTTGGCCTAGGTGGGCTGTGTAGAATGCCTTGGGCTGAGAAGAGATGGATGAGGTGCGGCCCGGCACGGGTTTTCGGAAACCGAAAACGCCCAACGAAGGTACCGGCAACGGTGCCGCTACGGATGACGGTTGGGCTACCAAACGGACTCCGAATGCGACGAAATTTGACCGGCGGTCTACCTACACTATAATAAGACCGCACACCAACTTTCATCCCATTCCGAGAACATTTTTATGCCACTCACGAAACGAGGTCGGAGAGGGGCAACGGGCGCGTGCGAGTGTGGTTGGGCTCAGAACTGACAACAGAGAGAACTGGGAGGACCCGAACGGATGCAAGTTTTGAAAAACATGCACATGAAATGCAGATGATGACATGGCAAAATGCAACACGCAAGCAAATGATATGGCAACAATGACGAATAACTGGAAGACACCTGGCGCATCGAAACCGGGGCGTTACACATTGCCATGTTGTAACATATAGTTGAATCTCTTGCATTACCACAAAACAAAAGTACGATGATGTCCATTATTAACTCTTGAAGCAACCAACCAATGCATTTACCCATCCATCCTAACCAAACAAAAATATACATGAACCGCTCATTCAACTTGTTGCAAAGCCATCTATAATGAAATGCAATTTGCCACAGCTAAAGTAAAGTCATTATTCCACTCAGACAGTCATACCTAAAATGACCACCCAACCCCCATCCACATATGCCGCATAATATAAGTGAGTGAGTCTAACTGAACTATCACCTCTCACCGTCTTGTTATCCACAACATTTACAAAATCCAAAATTTTATATGTTTTAAATATGACGTCCAAGAACAATCATGGATTAGATGGTTGTATCAAATTCCGAACAACCCGAGGACCCTAACCATACAAAAAAGGAGTTTCCTGATTCATTAATTTTATGCAACAAGTATAATCCAAATAGGAATAAGTAGCACTAAAACTGATGAATAGTGAACCTGAACTGGATGAGCCGGAGTTTGGTTGAAGCTAGAGTACCACCATCAACCAACATCCTAACAGTATTATGTCATCCAATAACTCATCACACTGTTTGAATCCATCTTGATTGATGTTATAGTTGCTGGATGGGTGCCATCCCTACCTAAAGAGCTACATCCTGACTGAATTTTGTGTTGTTGAGTCCATGCCTTCCTGCCTAGAGGGACACATCCTAATTGAAGTTTTTCCCATAGAGTGCGTGCCTTCTTGCCTATAGGGTCGCATCCTGATATGAAATTCCAGCTTAATACCCTCTTAAAATCATATTTTTTTCCTTCCAATAAAATTAACCTAATAACCCTACATCCAAACACAGAGAGTGTCCCTTGATTTACAAAATATATGTAAACACTGCATACTCTAATCGGGTATCTATTCAAATGAATCCTTTTACATTGAAAATTTTATTTCGGTAAAAAGAATCTCAAACATATATTTTCCAAGTTCAATAGTTAAATCATCTTAGCATTTCATCCCCTTCCTAAAAGCACTAATGGACCAGACTATTCGAATTAGAATATGAAGTAGACCTCCAAAAGGAGGTAGGACACAAAAATTGGAACCATCATGGTAGGTTCAATTTGAACGGATAAACAAACCATGCATTGTATCTTAGCAACAAAAGGAATGACCCTAATTCGTGTTTGTTGACCATGACATCACTTAATTTCCATTAGATGTATATAAAGAAGTCAAATACTGAATATAGTATATCTATACTTCACACTTCTACATAAATATAAATGGCAAATAATTCTACATAGCAAGCTCAAGGCATGAGTGCCCTCACCATGTCACAGGAGACCTAACTTCCATTTTTGCTTTTGATAGGCTTAAATTTATAGCACAATTAGCTGCTTGGTACTGTTACAAAGTAGTGCATTCAATCTTCATCAATGAGCCACAAACTAATACTCGTTCAAAATTCGCAATTCCTCCTCTCACTTCTACATCTTCACAAATAGAACAAAATCATATGATAGTCATGTTACTTGTAGTAAGCAAAACAACGGAAAATGCAAAAAAGCAAAGATTTCTAGAAAATAAATATATATGCAGTTGTTGCAATGAGGTCACAAAAATTTGAATAATTCAATATTAATCTTGTCGATAATACGTATGTTTAGTGT
Organism: Triticum aestivum; assembly: GCF_018294505.1. NCBI lineage: Eukaryota > Viridiplantae > Streptophyta > Magnoliopsida > Poales > Poaceae > Triticum > Triticum aestivum. The sequence continues at coordinate 719,069,531 of NC_057803.1, read as the reverse complement.
TCTCATACATATGAAGTGGCAGTGGCTACAATTTGTTACCATCAAATCAACCTCCTACTCCTCCCCCCTCTCGGACACATCCACACCACCTAAATTTTGATCTTTATTTGGCCCTGGACCATATCCCATCTATGTTATTTTCTACCTTGTGCAACCGATTACTCAAGGACCTCCAATTCCCCACATCAATTAATTTAATCCCAGTTGTACAAATAATAATTCTCAATTGTATGTATGAAAGCATATACATATATTCCCATGCAGAATTTTCTATTTTGTGGATGATAATGCCTCATATTTGACTTCTATCATCTGACATACACCTTATTCACATCCCATTATATTTGCCACCACGACTGTGGGAAATAACTTCATGAAAATCGGTCGCCCGTAGCTCCATGGCAAACAAGGTCCAACAAATCTAAATTCTCAACCAATATTTTTACATAGTATACATTATTTACATCTAAAGCTAACTATTTCCTGAATGTTTCAAACTATTACTTGAACTTGCTGCCATCAAATGATCATATGGTCGTTGCCGCCGTAGAATCAGCAACACGTCTGTACAAAATTAAACAAAACAAAAATATCCAGTTTTGCAACTAGCCAAAGACCTATAAGTTTTGGTGCACTTTGTAAAATTTAGAAATTGCTCATGTGACAAAAAGAAGATACCTAAAAAGATATAGAACAAGGCCTTATGTTTAGTGTGGAAATGAATTAGCAGAATCAGAATACCGCGAGTGGTATACTTATTCTTGACAGGAGCAACATATGAGGAGACATAATGTTCAATCCTACACGTTCTACCATATATGAAGAAAATGGATACGTACTTTTTGAGCTCAAAATTCCATCATACAATAACTACTATATTTAAATACAAAGACCTACTCAATATCGCAAGCACGCAACTGAAGATTATAGGATCAGCTTTTACCATTTACTATAATATTACTTGATGTCCACAAAATGCAGAGAATTGATCATGAGGAATTTTTTTGCAGAGTTGACCATTACAATTAGCCATTGTACTTGATGTAGAAGATGATGAATTATAAGCCCGCTGACGGTAGCGCCAAACGAATCTTGAAGAACACCACCATGGAAGGATTAAAATTCACAACCATACAAACTCATCTTCTGCATGATGATTGATGACACGAGCTGCAGAGCAAACGTCCTGCATATGCATCTACGAACCATGTGCCCATGCACTCCAACAATCTACATATAAGGTTATTTTAGAGAGAGAGAGAGAGAGAGAGAGAGAGAGAGAGAGAGTATCAAAAGGCTAGAATTAATTTCTTGAAGACCTAATTAACATGGGCCCATAAAGAATGAACTTCCGGCAGAAGTATTAGTAACCACGCTTGCCTCATTCATCTTTGTCGTTGTGGTGCGAGCTTTGATGTGGATTGTAGACTTCCTCCTGCCAGCCCTCTCAATCCTCGTGTATCCTTTCCTGCCTTAACTGTCTTCTCTAATCTTCATCTTGCCCATGTGCTGGAGCTTGTTCAAAAAAGAAACAAACGTGGGCTACTGTCAATTGCAAGGAGCATCAACTTATGTACAGAAAAACGTGAGCTACTGTCCATTGCAAGGAGCATCAACTTATGTACTGAAAACGTGAGCCTTAGGAATCGCATTGTTCGCTTCTCTTCGGTACCCAACTTTGATCGTTTGCTGATTAGAAGGAAAGTGTTGATTAGAAAAACCGGTGGGGGAAGCTGGCGTCCTAAAAAACCGGTGGGGGACGCCCGCGATGGATAAAAATCGATGGGGCTACGGGAGATTCAGAATAACGCAATGTTGATTAGAAGGAAAGAGTCTTGATTGTTCGTCCAGGAGAAAATTTTGTATGGAAAGTCTTGATTGGTGTTGTATCCGGAGAGTCTTGATTGTTCGATTGATGTTTTCTCTTATACAGAAATTATCGATTGATTGTTTGTTTGATTGGTTCGCGCTGGAAAAATCTCTGTGTGTGTGTGTGTGTCGGGGAGAGGGGGGGGGGGGAGGGGGTAACGAAGCGACAAGACAACCTACCAACCGCTACATTAGGAGTAGAGATTGTATATCTTATTCGCAACCAAACAGAAAGGTCAGTTACCTCCCGATCACAAAGAGCCTAAATAAGACGTGGGAAACAAACAACCCAAAAGAACAAGGCACCAAATATGGATGCGAATATTCTACATCTGGGCTCATTTATACCTAGGTGTGAACAGTAAACTCAAAATAATAGTAATTTTTTAAAAAAAAACTTAAATTCTTAAGCATCAAAGATTCTCATGTGCGCAAGGTTCATGCAAAATTGTATGGTGTTTGGACATCTGAGGAGCTCATGCAAAAAATAATAATTCAGATGTGTGTGAGAGACTTTGAAAAAGAACACTATTCATAGCGGATTTTTTTGGGTGTGAGCTCCTCAAATGTCCAAATACCACGAAAATTTGCACGCACCTTGCGCACATAATCATCTTCGATGCTTAAATTTTTCATATTTTTTTTACTAATTCTATTGTATTTACTATTCACCGGGTGTAGATTAGCTTGGGAACCACGTGCTTCTCTCTGCGATTTCTATACTTGAATTACAAATGTGTCACACCAGAATATATTGTCCTCGTGTGAATCAAAGGAAACCATTGAGGATTACACGGGTATAATAGCATAGGAGACTCACATGTCCTTGTGGTATTTCTCGTGCTTCTTGGTTGATGAAATTTAGAGGATTAATGCTTCCAAGATTGAGTCGCGATGGCTTGACAACACGCAGTCCCACTGAATCTGGCCGGAAAGTCATGAGTGTCACATCCCTTTTGGTGCTTGCTAGATTCATCGTTTGTGTTCCGAATATGTCACTCTAGGTGCCCCCTGCTTGAATTTCTAATACATCCCATTTCCTGTTTGATCATGCTATGTGACCGTCCATGCCATTCAACCCTCTTCGCATTGTTTCTCTCGTTTCACACTTTCCCATTCTCCTCTGGTTGTCCTACCCACCATATGTTATCCCACTACATGGGGAATACACTAGTTATTTGTAGGAGGCAAGCTAGTGACAAACGATGTGTGTGGCCAGTACATATATAATCATTGCTTCACCAAATGTCACATGCCAACTTTTGTGGTCGTTTAATTCCAATTTGGGTGGTATAGTTGAAGACATTTTTAACACTCATGGTATATCTACATGCATGTTGCTACTAAACCATCATAAAAGAGCCATTCCGAACTCTAGCTATTATATGTTTCTAGTGCTACCACTACTTTAGATGCTACCATGCTACAAATACAGCACGGCACCTTGCTACTATCACAAGAGTCGTTGAAATTCCCCCAAGAGGAAAGGTGAAGCATTAAGTAGCAAATTTTCTCTCAGTTAAGAATCAAAGTTTATCACCCCGCAAAAAAAAAAAGAATCAAGGTTTATCGAAACAGTAGGAGCTTCTAAGCTACACAGGTCAACAACACCCGCACACAAAACACACTAAAACTTGTCGCCAACACCTGCACAGTAAGAGCTTCTAAGCTACTCAGTTAAGAATCAAGGTTTTTTCTTTTTGTCTTTTCTTTTTCTTGTTGGTTTTTATCTTTTTTGTTTTTTTTCTCCTTTCCACATTTTTTTGTTATCATGTTTTCTGCTTTTTTTTTCCTTTATATGTTTCTCCATCTAGTGTACATGAACATTTTTATAATATGCGATGAACATTTTACAGATACGACAACAATTTTTGGGACAAATGATGAATACTACTTTTTAAAACGTGATGGGCGTGTATATTTATATGTTATTTCTGATATATTTTAAAATTTATTTAAGGTATTCTCAAATCTGTGAAGAAACTATTCCAAGGAAGAGAAAACGGCTCAAACCTACATGGGCCTGGCCCAGGTGATACAGTAATAAGAAAGAAGAGGCCGAAATTGGGGCCCTTAAAACTTGATAGCAGTAACAAATAAGGGCCCTTAAAACTCCCCGCTCCAGCTGAGACGGAAGCCCAAGTGCGGTGCGGAGTACCCACGCCGCCATGGCCGCCGGACAGCCGCAGCTGCTCGCCGGCGTCGGCGACCGGGGCTCCTCATCCTCCTCCTCCTCTTCCCACCCGCCGCCACCGCCTCCGCCCAAGATCCTCCTCGCGAAGCCGCCTCTGCCGCCCCCCTCGTCCTCCGGCGCCGACGACGAGGGCGCTGGCGCCCGCGCGCGGCAGGGGCCGCAGCCTGGCTCGCTCAGCCTCGTCTCCGACGCCTGGGAGGTCCACACCGACAAGATCCTACCGGTGCGTGCACGTCCCCCTTGCCCCCCCCCCCCCCCCCCCCCCCCCCACTTTTTTGTGCGCGCCCGTGCGTGTGTGGCGTTTCTGGGATTATTATTACTGCTTAATTCAAGTGTGGCGATGGATGAATTTGTGCTTGGTTAACTGCATTCTACAGTGCAAAAGAATTGACTGGTTCCTCCAGTACTTCATATGTCATTTTATAGTGGAGTAGCTGAGTATGAATTAGCTTCATATGTCTAATTGCTCAATGTTCAGTGCACTTGAGTGTACTTTGACTGCTTGTTACTCCCTCCGTTCCAAAATAGATGACCCAACTTTGTACTAACTTTGTACTAAAGTTAGTACAAAGTTGATTCATCTATTTTGGAATGGAGGGGAGTTGTGCTGAGCAAGCTGAGATCTTGCACTACAGTTTTCCATGCTCTACACCAGTCGTTTAAGATATGTCTCGTGTTCTTCCTTTTTGCAGTATCTGACGGAGAACAACGATTTCATGGTGATCGGGATAATCGGTCCACCTGGTGTGGGCAAGTCAACCATCATGAACGAGCTTTATGGATATGATGGAAGCTCACCTGGTACACTTAATTATGTGGTTCATTATACTTAATACTCCCTTTTACTTATGTTATGGTTCCTTTTATGCTGTGTAACAGTCGTTCAGCCATACACTGGTTGTTGTACTGGTTTTAGTTGACTTTGTTGTACTCAAATAAGAATTCAAACGACATGCACTTATAAGCAGTAATTGCAGGTTCACCTTTTAGTTGATAATAAAGTAATACAAACATTATCGTTAATGTTGCAGTGTTGTAATATCTATTCTGTTTCAAAGTTCTATGCTTCCTCTACTTATCAAAAATTTCAAAAGCTTTTCCATGCCCATGTGCTGCTGAGAATCATAGCAAAAATACCTTTAGCAGTTCATTCTGCACCAAACTTGAGCGAACCAAAATTCAATTAGGTGACCGTTCTCTGTAGGAATGCATCCTCCTTTTGCTACGCAAACTGAGGAAATCAAAGCGATGGCAAAGCACTGTACTACAGGTGTTGATTTCAGGATATCTCACGAACGAGTTATACTTCTCGACACTCAGGTAAGATGAACTTAGTTTACTCTCAGCACTGGTGTGTTCCAAATGCTAGAACAGTTAAGCTAAAAAAATCCTGGTAATGTTCTTGATTGCAATCAATTATCCTGCAGCCAGTATACAGTCCATCCATCCTAATGGATATGATGAGGCAAGATGGTTCATCTTCACTTCCTGTTCTTAACGGTGATCCATTACCAGCAGACCTGGCCCATGAGCTAATGGGAATCCAGGTAAATGATTTACTTTAATTCTTACACCTGACTGTGTTACTGCTAGCCTTACCTTTGTGATTTCACAGTAATTGATCAGTATTTCCTGTTATTCTGCAAGGAATTTCTGTAGCTTGGTGTTTTCTTGGCATCTGTCTGTAATATTGTGTTGGTTGTGTCAGAAGGGATCAATGATTTTTCCATGTGGGAGCTCATGCTTACGGTGAGTTGTCTAGCTATTATTTATCAGTACATACACTTTCTTCTTTCGAGAATTAAAATAGTCTGTTCACGTGGTAGTGTGAACTGCCAATTTTGTTCAGAAAACCCCTGTTTTATTGAGCCTATTCTAGTAATATACGCAGAACAGCAGAACAAACTACATGCAGATGTTCATAACTGAGTGTATGAGCTCTTATCTAGTTTAAGGGACACTACAAGCAGAACTGATCTTACTCCTGCAACCTTCTGACTTTAATGGAGCAGATTGATAATTTACAAGGGTAGTTATGTTCTCTTCTGCATTTAGTATATCAGTATTTTCCTCCATTTTCTTGTTCTTCTTCAATAAAGAAAAAGCTAGCTCATGTATCTACATACTGCCACAGATTGTCTGATTCTTCCAGCTTCATTCAAAAATTTGGAGTCTCCTTAGCGTATATCTCACTGTACTTGTTTCACCTGTCACACTCTTGAGCATATTATGCATATGCATAGTTGATAATAGCACACTTTTCTTATCCAACATTTGGAGAGTGGAATCATTGTAATAGTATTTTCTACTGATGAAAACTTCTGCAGTTACTCTGTGCTCATGTAGTTAAAACATGTTGAATGATGACCCTAAGCTAGAAGTGATATTTGGCAATATTGTGCAATGCTGAAAGGGGTGTTGTGTAATGTATTTAAGTATTTTTACAGGTTGATTTGTTGAAGAATAACATACCTGACCCATCATTGTTAACATCATCTACATCAGACAAGGAAAATAAGAGTGATAACCAATCAGGCAGTGAAGATTACGTGGCCGATCTCTGTTTTGTGCATGCTAGGTGAGCATTATGAACTGTTCTACTTGCCTTAAGAGTGTATTTTTCTTTCTTCTGTTATCAGATACTCATTTATATTTCTATGAATGGATCTTTTGAATTTCCTGTTGGTAAAAATAATAATATTGCTGCAGCACGATCATATGAGCACATACCACTTCCATACTTAATTCATCCCTCTGCTCATTTAATCTTAGTAATTTGATTGGTGGTGTTTTCTAATTGAACAGATTGAGGGAGCATGACTTTTCTCCTTCAAAGCTCATGCGTCTACGGGAGACTCTTGAAAAACACTTTGAGTCCTCTTCATTTAACATTGGCAGCTCTGGTGCGACACCTGAAGTTACTGATTCCTCGGTTGCTCCAAGCACGAAAGTTGAAGAGTTGAGCTCCAGCCAGCAGGACGTATTCCTTCTTCCATTAAGATCACATGATAACTCAGCAAAGTTAGAGTATGGGACATACTCATCCATGCTAGGAAAGCTTCGTGATCAGGTATCTTTTCTAGTCCGAGTGGAAATTACATATATATTTATATACTCCAGTCTTGAAACCATTTAAAATGAAAAAAAAAGTTCACTGTCAGATACGCAGCCTGTTCTTAGCTTATCTTGTTTATTTACTCAAGCATTGATTAGCGGCCCCATTAAGTCAGTCTGCTGTGTACATTGCTGTCGTTGCAGGTCCTGGCGAGGCCGTTGAGGCCGTTCTCGAAGAACCTCACAGAGCGCGACTGGCTGAGGAGCTCGGCCAAGATATGGGACATGGTGAGGAGATCTCCCGTCGCCTCGGACTACTGCAAGGCGCTCCAGAGTTCAGGATTGTTCAGGAAGTAGCCACATGTGCGTTGTAATGTCCTCGATTCAACCGACCTGAGACACAATTTGAATCGCTGTTAGATGAGACGATTGGCTCGATCCGCCATATGATGATGTATGGATCCCATGTTTGTTTTCTTCTTCCGTTCTTCGAGTTTCGGCATTGTAAATCCGAAAGATTCCGGGAGAAGAAAATTTCCAACCTTGGTGCTGTCCCTTTTGCTTGCATACTACTCAACTCGTGCTAGGTTACTGCATACGGATGGGGACATGCTGTAAGGTAGCAATACAAAATTTCACATGGCTAAGAAGTGGAAGCTCTTCCTTGTTTAGAAGAGGCCACCTTGTAGTTTCTCTACTTGTGTTTCACTCCTGACCCCACAAGTTTCAAATAACAGGTTCATGCATCCTTTGGTCGGTGCATCGTCCAAGGCAGAGGAAATTCTTCAGATCATATTTGCATTGCACCCGCCGTTAACCGATATTATCTGAACAATTAACGCCAGAGGCAAATGTTCAGATAAACAGCCATTTGCAATCTAGTTGCACTACGGCTGCTCAAAGAGATATAAAAACAGTGGCATGACTGTTTTTTTTTACCTCAAAAAAGACCTCTTTATTTAATAGGTAATAATGTTACATCGTTCACCATGAGAGGTACAATTAGGGGGGGGGGGGGGGGGGGTCTCATCCAGCCAGACCCTACTGGCCTGGAACTCGGATAACTGGGCTAGTTCATGAGCTACAGAATTCGTTTCCCTATTCGCATGCTCATAACAAATCCTGGCTCCATAGAAAGACAATCATGAAGAATCGCTGCACCAGTACCTATAGGAGGCCTCTCATTCATCATAAATTCTGTCTGCCATTCATCATTCAACTAGCAAATCCATATGAGAAATGGTTGAATTCTATTTAATCCCTACCTTCTCTCCGTGATGGTGTTGCCGGCTTGCAAATTCTTTTATCGACCGAGACTTCCGTAAACTAATAAGATCCTTTAGATCACTAATTAAAAAATTATATTAATTTACAGAGGGGTATTTAATTAGCGCGTGCCTGTCAGGTGCACGCCCAGAGGTTAACCTGCTCCTTTCTTTTTCATTTTCATTACAGAGCAGTTCGTCACAAAATACGTACTGCAGCGCACAAATGGGTCGGCCGGAGAGACACCGGCCGAACCAACAAGGTACTCCCTCCGTTCGGAATTACTTGTCTCGAAAATGAGTAAATAGCATAAAACTATTATTTTATAGACTAGAGTTCCAAAAAACTACCGGTTTTTAATTTTTCTCAGATAACTACCAAACGGGTGGTCAATTGTTTCAAAAAACCCAAAATACATGTTGTTTAAAAATTAAACCTGTTTATGACAGGTCGGGCCCGCACCTAAACGGTCTGTCTCTTTGACCGTGTGTTTGACCGTTAACTGATATGTGGGGCCCACATGTCAGTGTCTCTTTCATAGATTTTTTACAAAATAACCCCTCCAAATATTTTGAGAAAGCAATCAGGTCCCTATAATATTTTCTAAAAAGCAATCGGGTCCTTGGACCCCTGGCAGAGCAATCCGGCCAGCATGTCCTGGCCATGGAGTTGCTGCCGTCGCGCTGCCACGGCTCTCTGCCTTGGGTCTTCGCCGCGCCGCCTGGGGTCGCCGGCGCACCGCCGTGGCGTGGCATGGGGTCTCCGCCGCGTAGCCATGGCGCTCCGCCCGCGGTCGCCGCCTTCTGCCGTGGCGATCTGCCTACGGTAGCTGCCGCGCCACCATGGGGCGGCGCCTGGAGTAGTCGTTGCCTGCCCTGGAGCGGCCGCCATCTCCGGCAGACCTCTTCCCCTCCGCACGCATCTTCGGGAGTCGCCTGTGGGACGAGGTCCATGCGCGGCCGAGCGCAGCACGAGGCGGCCGCTGGCCCGGCGCTGGGTGCGGAGAGCTCGGTGAGAAGGAGGTGGGTCAGAGGAATGGCCGGGGTTGAGCCCCGGTGATCGCCGACGGCGGGCGGGCGAGCGGGCGGGCGGCGGAGGGAGCAGTTCTTCTTCCTCTCGATCTGGTCCTTGTCCTTCACCTGTTCGGGTGGGGCTTTTTTAACAAATCTCTGTGATTATTTGCTCCATGGCTGACATGTGGGCCCCAGATGTCAGTTAACGGTCAAACAACTGGTCAAACAAACGGTTCGTTTAGGGGTGGACCCGATCTGTCATAAATAGGTTTAATGTTTAAACAGCATGCATTTGGGGTTTTTTGAAACAGCCGACCACCCATTTGGTAGTTATCTGAGAAAAAATAAAAATCGGTAGTTTTTTGGAACCCTAACCTGTAAAGTAGTAGTTTTATACTATTTAGTTCAAGATACATCCATTTCTGAGACAAGTAATTCCGAACGGAGGGAATAGGTGGTTGGATGGTTAGATGGACTGTAGTATTCTCAGCCCACCAGGATTCAAATCCTGATGCTCGCATTTATTTTTGGATTTATTTCAGAATTTTCGGCAATGCGCATTCAATGGGAGGAGACGTTCCCGTTGAGTGTATGCGCATGTATATGAGCGCTTATACCAACAAGGTACGGCTCTTCGGTCTTGGTTGACCAAAGATACGCCGACTAAATTATGCCAACTTTGATCTCTTGCACTACATTAGCACCATCTTCTTGCTGCGCTACTACTAATTAGAGCATGGTTAATAGTATAGCCAGCTGCTGGCTATAAGCCAGTGCCATGTCATCTACAACCCATCTTATAGCCAACATGTATAATAGTAGATCAAAAGAGTGTACTAGTTTTTCATTATGTGGCCCACGTTTCATTCTCACAAAGTGCCTAGGAGCACGTGCTAGAGCTGGCTCTTCACGAAGAGCCCGCTTACCTTCTCTCTCCTCTTCTCTTTCCTCCAACTAAGCAAAAATATACTAGTTTATTCCATATAACCTGCTGACTCATCTCTATTATACTTGCTCTTAGAATATTTTGAACCAGCCACCTCTCAGATCGCTTACCGCCTACCTACCTTTTCTATCAACCAATAGGATCCTAGCAGCTCATCACCACGACTTAATGTTCTCCAAAAGATGGTGATTACATTCATCCACAGGGGCAGTGGGTGATAGCTAGCATTTTATATTGGGAAGACGGTGATTACATTCATCCACAGGGGCAGTGGGTGCTAGCTAGTCACTCTGTGCATTTTAAAACCGAACCGAAAAACCATACCGAAAATAAACCGAATCGAACCGAATTCACGATTTTTATGGTTTCTGGTTTCGATATGGTATGAACTTTTCATACCGTTTTGAATTTCGGTTTTTATGGTATATACCGAAAAACCGAATGGTTAACCGAATAAACCGAAATAAAAAAATATATATTTCTTGAGGCAAACAACGATACAAGTAGTCATTTTTCTTGTATAAGAATAAAATTTCCTGCAAAGACCTTCCATTTTTTCTTGTAACGTAGTAATTTTTCTCTGGCAAAAATGCTAACCACGTCGTTCATAACCTTTCAAGGCTTGAATTGAGGCATGCATATATACTTATATAAAGTTATATACCATTTGTATTTAAAAATTATGTGTTTGAATTTATAAGTTTGTAAAATATAGTATGTCATTTTCAAATTCGCGTCAACTTTGGTTATTATGGTATATACCGAAACCATACCGAAATAATTTGGTATATACCGAAACCGAACCGTATTTTAATATCATACCGGATAAACCGAAGTATTAATACCGTACAAACTGAAAAACCGTATAAACCGAACCATGCAAACCGAATAAACCGAACGCACAGAGTGACTAGCTAGCATTTTATATTGGGACCGGCCATACGTCAGGCATCTGAAAATATTTCATGTCACTTTCACAAGAACCACTAGACCTTAATCCAACGGTCCAAAACAGCGCTGCCTCCAACGTTGCCTGCCGCCGCCCCGACTATCCCTCTATGCCGAGTAAAGTCTAATATAAACCTTAAGATTGTAGAGCTGGTTGAAAATGAACCCTCACCTCTGAATCCCTGAAGTATATACCCTGTTCTATCTAATCCCGGTCATTTTTAACCTTGCGGTCGTATCCAAACAGGATTGCCTACGTGGCATCGAGAAAAACCGGGATGGGGGGATTAGGCCAGTGTGGGGTTCACTTGTCAGTTGGGACGGAGGCTGCACTAGCAGCGGCAGCGACCCCGGCCATCTCGTCGACCTTTTTGTTTCCTTCATGGCATGGCACTGTCTGTGGACGTAAAGTGGTGACGTCCATGTCCAAGTGGTTACTTCGGTTCGGTCCAACCACGCGGTCACCATATCCTAGCTGCTGCGGCTAGAAGGCATCGTACGAAGAAGACGAGGTGCGAAGAAAACGAGGTTCCGAACAATTGAGTCTGGTTTTATCTCTTGGTATGAATAACCCTATGTAGCTCAGCAGTATCGGAAGAAAATGTTCAAAAGTACTGGGGCTTACTGCTTAGAAGATTGGTTGGGAGTGGTTTTTATAACTTTTGCAAAAAACAACTTTTTCGCATGGTGCAAATTGCTAGTGCCCTGGAAATCCGTCCTTTCTATGATTGGTGGCACAATTGTGGTGGTTCTGTGCAATTGACTCAAGCCAGGATAGGTTTTGTTTGGACGATTTTATTTGCAAGCCATGCGACGGGGGAATAAATCCGCCTTGATCTATTCAAAGTGCAAGTTTTCAGATTTTCAATAAACCGAGTTTTTTCTCATATGATCTAAAAAAATTGATCGAGTTCCACTATTAAACAATAATGGAACAGAAAAATGAAAACATAGCATCCAGGTGCAATATTAAAACTATAAATTTAAAAGGATCTAGTGGTCACCTCGCCACACTCTACCACATCTAGTGCTAATGACAAAAATTGGATGAACAACGATAAATGACAATACATACTAGATACTACATGAGGGAAACAACACCCCCGAAACACCAGCCCTGAAGAAAAAGCATGTCTTGAGGCAAAACATGTCTCGAGCAATTCCTACAAATTCACATTACATATTTTTGTGTTACTCTTCCCAAATAGCATTGTTGTCATCATTGGTCTCATCCTCCTCTTCTTCATCTGTACTAGCCTCCAGCTCCAGGATTATCCCCCTTCTCTCGCCATGACCATCACCATGAGCCACCATCGCCTTATATAGTGGCTAGAGAGATAGATCAGGCAAGAAAGCTTGATGGGCATTAATGGAGGAGAGAGAGAGGTAAGAGGTAAGGAGGTAGGTGGAAGAACCACCCCTTATATAGTGCCCCCCATATCCAACCGTTACAGCAGTTTTTACACTGCAGTGGTACAAGTGCTCATGGTCCTGGTACAACTGGGATTCAGGGTACACTGTGGAAACCTAACAGGCGATACAACCGAAGACGTGGTCGCTAGTACCGATCGTAACAACCAACCCGAACAACCGCTCAACTACCGCCTCAAAACTAAAGGAAATCACCCCCATAGCGGTAGTTGGAGCGGTAGTTGCCACGGAACAACCGCCAGGCCCGAGTTCTGGTGGTGGCTAAGTCCCAAGCGGTAGAACTGCTGCGGGCACCGGTAGTACCGGTTAATAGAGTATACCAGGACAACTGGGCCACAACCGCCCAAGAAACGCCCCATCACAGAAGCTGGACCGGTGGTTGAGCGGTACTGGGCCGGTACAACCACCCTTTAAGCAGTCATTGGTTTTCCCATTGAATTGGCGGTACCACCGCTCGGGAGCAGCGCTACAACCGTTGGGCATGTACCTGGGAGCTGCAACCCCAGGGTATCACCCTTGGGGCGATGGTTGTGCTAGTAGAACCGAGCAGGCGGTACAACTGCCGAGCCGGGCGGTACAACCGCTAGGGAGACAAAACCACTGTGTGGGAGGAAATGGGGACCTCTTTCTCCACGAAACAGAAGAGAGCATTGGGTGGACATGAATGTGTACGTATATTGATTCACCCAAAATCTTGCGATGCGGATTCACTCTTAATAGTACGGGGTTCCTACGACCAAAGAAGTAAACATGTCGGAACCTCCGTCTCCGTTCTTTTCCGTTAGGAGGGAAAGCCTAACCATATTGTGCCAACACAAGATGTGACTTTGGCACACGATTAGTCCGCAAGGTGAGTTATCATCATCACCAAAACACTAAAACAAGAAATGCGCTAAGAGCAACTCTGGCAGACCCCGCATCCCGCCCTGGCCCGCAAAATAACCGCCAAATTGCGGGTCGGGCCAGAAAAGCAGCCCGAGCAGACCCCACATCCCGGCCCGGCCCGCAATTTTTTTTGCGGGGCGCGGCAAATCTTCTCCCCCAACCTCCATCTTCACGGGTTGGGAGGCCGATCCAAGTTGAACCCCCATCCGGCGCGAGATTTGGCGGGAGGGACATTTCCGCGCACCCTTTCCCGCTCCCTGCACCCTTTCCTGCTCCCCGCACCCTCCGCCACCATTGCCCCTCCCCCCTCCGCAAGCTCCGGTTCCTCCTCCCGGCCATTCCTCGCCGCCATGGACGCTCCCGTGCTGTCCCCCGTCACCGTCGAGGTCGCGCATGCTCCTTCCCCTCAGGCGGATCTCGTCGCCGGCCATGTTGCCCCCGCCGCCGTCACCCAAGCACACGCCGCGCCGGCCCGCAAGCGGCAGGGCAACGTGGTCGTGCAGGGCGGGAATCCGGCTGCCCCCGCCCCGGCGGCCCGCGCTCCGGGCGCCAACACCGCAGTGCGATCCCGGCCGGCGGCGGAGAACACCGGCAAGACCGCGGGCGTAAAGCGGAGGAAGGTTCCGGCTAAAAGGAAGCCACCTTCTTCAACCTCTCACTCCATTCCCCCGCAATAAGGTGCTCCAGCAATGCCGTTCAACGGTGCCGCTCCCCCCGCGAGCGAGGTGTTCGACGAAATGGCTGCAAGGTATGCCTCTTCGGTCTAGCGATTCCCTTTCATTTTCGCCATTAGTGTCGATAGCTCGTGACTTGTTATCGTTCGCTATAGCGGTGCTTCGAACAATGCAACAACCGAGTTCGTGAGCTTGTTTAACATGAACGCGGTTGACATTGATCAAGCCCCTTTCGAACCATTCGACTACAATGAAACGGACGACGGCGTGGATGATCATGGTTGTGTGGATGAATTGGAGGAGATCGAAGCGGAAACGTTTGAGGAATCGCAATCAAAGAGTGGGAAGAGCCAAAGATCGAAGAACTACACGATCTTGGAAGATCAAGCTTTGATCCAAGCATGGAGTGCGGTGTCTCTTGATCCATGCACAGGTGTTTCTCAAACCTCCAAGAGATATTGGCAAAGGATCGAAGATCAATACTTCCGCATTATGAGAAAGTATCCCAATAGGACTCCACGCACATTTCGGTCGCTTCAAGGGCGTTGGGAGAATATTAAGCCTATGTGCAGCCGTTGGGCGGTTTGCTTGGAGCAAGTACGCAATGCACCTCCAAGTGGCACCGTGGAATCCGATCATGTGAGTTTGTTTTTCCTTTGTTCAAGTTGTGCATCATCAAAATGTATCATGGGAAATAATTGCATCACTTTTTTTCACATTTTGTAGGACAAGATTGCTCAACAAAGATACAAGGCCATGGAAGCTTCAGAAGGCAGATTCTTCAAGTTAGAGCATTGTTGGGAGTTGCTCCAAAAGTGCGATAAGTGGAAGTTGATCGATAGAGAGTCCCCACCAAAGAGAGGCTCACTTGCAAACATGGATGAAGACGAAGATGATGATGGCCCAAGAAATGAGCACAAGCCCGATGGCGACAAGAAGACGAGAGAGAAGATCAAGAGAGAGCAAGAAGCATCGAGCTTGAGGGAGAAGATTGATTTCATAGTGCAATCAAACGAGTTGATGTTGTTGAAGTCGTTGGAGATCAAAAAAGAGTTGGCCGAGAAGAAGGCAAAAGAGAAGAAAGAAAAGTGGCAAATGCTCAAGGAAGAGGGGCTCCGCAAAGCTTCCATTGAGGAGAGAAAAGCACGCGCCTCCGAGAACAAATCGACGTCATTGTTGCTCGCCGAATAGAACAAGATCATGTCAATGAACCGCAATGACATGAACGACCTCACCAAAACATGGCATGATATGGCAAGGAGAGAGATCTTGAAGAGAAGAATGGTAGCTTCGGCCGGTCCGTGTTCAAGTTCCGGTGATGTTTTCTCTGCTCCATATGGTGGCAATGTGGATGATTTCAGTGCGGGAGTTGGAACAAGCGAGGGAGGTGGATTCGGTGGCGCCGATGAACTTCAATTCGGTGGAGGTGGATTCCATGGCGCAGAGTGAAGATCGACCCCCCCAAGATGATGTCAGACATGGGTGCAAACCTTTTGCATTCCCTCTTTTGTGTTATGAACTTCGCTTTTATTTGCACGCAAACTGTTTATGTGGTTTGAATTTGAACTTGTTTGCCAAACCTATGTCAAATGCGAGATTTGCAGTTTTTATGTTTGCGGATCTTCGCGGTGGTGCCCGAGCAGAACCCGCAAAGCCGACCCGTAAAAAAGCATATTCCGCGAATATACTTTTTTATGGATCCGTTTGGGGGGTCTGCATCTGTGTCAGCCCACGCCGGCCCGCAAAAGTGGTTTTGCGCGAACTGCAAACGAGTTTTGCGGGCCGGCGGGATGCGGGGTCTGCTAGAGTTGCTCTAACACTTACCTTCTAAACCAATTCCATTTTAATTTACTTACCAAAGTCCTGATCAAAATATATAAGGTAAATCACGGGCAGAATTTGAACATTTATTTACACAAACGCATATTATGGACAGGTAAATCACTTCCGATCATAATATAAGGTAAATCACTGACAGAATTTGATGATTATTTATTTACACAAACACATAATCATACGCTAACGTACTAGAATATTTATATCCCATTGCAAGGTACGTGCATTGTTTGTTATAGTAAATCAAAAATAATGTAAATATTTCATTATTCCAAAAAAATTGATTTCAATACTGATAATACTTACTTCAATAAAGTGATAATAATAATTTCATTACAGTTCATATTTCAATAGAGAAATTAGAAAATCGGTTGGCGGATAATTTAGTACTCACTTAAAGAATGGTGAAGGAAGGCAATTTGTGCTTATTTTATACCCGTTGCAATACACGGGCATTTTTGCTAGTCATCTAAAAAATAACTGATTTTCTGGGTTTCGTGTTCTCTCTCCACGACACGGCAAGGTCCTTCGCGACACACACGGCGTCGGCGGAGGCGCCCAAGAGATCGCGTCGGGTGAAGCCAACGGAGTAGAGCCCTGAGTGACCATTCCAGCCATCGGTGAACGAGGTCTTGGGGCAACCGTCCTTCCCCAATAATTCGATACCCTGGAACCACCGGGTCACATTGCTGCGGTAGCCAGTGGCCAGTATGACGGCGTCGATGTCGACGACGCTGCCGTCGGACAGTTCGGCGCCGGACTTGGTGAAGCGCGCCACGCTAGGGACAACGGTAATGTCACCGGACCTGATCCTCCTCGCGATCGCGCACCAGGCGCGCCCATTGTCATCAGTCTTCTTGAACGTGAGCGAATCAACTGCGGGGGTCCGGATGCCAAGCCTGGCGAGGTCGCCGAGTAAGAGCCAGGCGAGGAAGGCCATGATCTTGTCAACGAGAGAGAGCGGGAGCCACCGCATGAGCAGCATGGTGAGATATATTGTGGCGATGCCGACCACGTTTCGGACGACCATGAACGGGATCACGCCACCGTTGCACAGGTCGACGGACACCTCCATGCCGGACTGGCCGCAGCCCACCACGAGCACGCGTTTGCCGATGTAGGACATGCCGGACCTGTAGTCACTGGAATGCCGCAGAAACCAGCTAGGCCCGGGATGTCCGGGACGACTGGCTCAGCGTTGGCGCCGGTGGCCACAACCAGCCAGCGGCTAATGTACTCAAACTCGGCGGCATCTTCCGTTTCCGCGACCCGTGCCCGAATGCGCCACAGGCCACCAACCTTGTCGAAGCGCGCTGACTGGACGGTGTGGTTGAATTCCGGCGTGATGTCGAACGTGGCGGCGTATGTCTCGAGGTAGTCAATGAATTGGCGGCGGGTGACGTACTCCGGGTAGTCAGCCGGGAATGGCATGCGTGGGAGGTTGCAAAACTGCTTCGGGTGGTTGAGCTTGAGACTGTCGTAGGTGCGCTTCTGCCACAGCGAGGCGATGCAGTCCTCTCGCTCAAGCACGGCGAATGGCACGCCGCGCTCGCGGAGGCTGGCCGCAACAGCGAGCCCTGACGGGCCAGCGCCGATGATGCCCACACGCAACGTGGGGAAACAACAAGCCTACTCATTCTCTCCAAGGATTTCTGCATATATAGGAAGAGTATTGACAATAATACTGGTGGTTAAGATTATTATAACAATTAACATGCATGGATGAGGAGTTGAGGACCTATATAGCAAAGGATTTGCTTTATTTTCTCCATGTAAGTTATAAATTGTTTCTTCGTGGACACAAAGGCAATGTTATAGGTGAAAAGAAATTGCCCATATGAACGCTGTCACCAAAATTACCTTGAACATGGTTGAAGTTTTGGCAGTACTAACCTTATCTTGTTCATTGATAATGTTCGCCTCAATCTTGGCCGCAATGTTACCACCGATCTTATCCACTTCATCGACAAGGTGACCATCAAGCTTGTCTTGTTTATCCAGAATGTCACTGTAATTCTGATTTGGTTCGTTAATAATGCCACTGTCAATCTTATACAGTTCATGGATAATCTCGCTTATGCATGGCCTTTTCTCTTCATCCCTCTCCACACATCTTGATGCAATGTCCATGCATGTCTTCATTTCCTGCAATGTACCGGACGGCATCGTTTCATGCAACCTCTTTGCCCAGTTTTGGTGCAGCTGCAAAATTGAAAAGTAACGCCAACTCGTGATAAAAATCAACAAAAGTGGTCCGAACAATATATACCGGAGCTTTGCAGGTCTGCTTTGGCGATGCCCTGAGGCACATCACACAACCTAACATTTATGAAAAAAATATACCTTGAATAAATTTTCTTACCAGCTTATCAAATTCTTCAGAAGACATATCTGCAAATTTGGAGTAACCATCAGGCCCAGCTATTATTTTTATAATTATAACACCCAAACTGAATATGTCAAATTTTGGTGTGATTTTGCCTCTTTCTATGAATTCGGGAGGCATGTATCCACTGCATGGTACAAATACAATTACATCAACAGAAGAGTTAGTGAGTTAATCAAAACAACTTCACAACTTCCTATTTACTAGGAGCTTACAGTGTTCCTATAATTTGTGTCGTGATATGGGTCTGTGCGGAAGCAAAGAGTCTGGACAAACCAAAATCTGCAATTTTTGGTGTCATATCTTTGTCCAGCAGTATGTTTGCGGGTTTTAAATCCAAGTGGCAGATAGGATCTTCTGATCCTGTATGGAGGAAATTTAAACCCTCGCATACACCTTTTATTATTTTGTACCGTGTGTGCCAGTCAAGTCCGCATAATTCATCTGTAGAGAAAATAGAAAGTGTACCAAGACATTAGTCTGGTAATATTATTAGATGACATGCAAAATAAAAGTCTAAATAGAGGGCCATCATACCAAAAAGATGCTGGTCGAGATTTCCACCTTGCAAGTATTCATAACAGAGTAGTCTTTCTTGCACATGAGCAAAAACATATTTTCCTTTGTGCTCTACACGTTCATGTCCTAGATAGTAGCAGTAGCCAACTAACCGTATAATATTTTTATGTTTCGCTCTCATAAGATTGTTGAATTCGTTCGTAAATTGCTTCTCGTCAAGCCCAGGCATTTGATGAAGCTTCTTCATAGCAATCTCTTCACCGTTATCCAATTCACCCTGTTGAAAATTTCATTGTAATATATAGTATGATCATACCATTCAAATAATAGAAGATGTAGGTACAATCATACACTACCTTGTAAACTACTCCAGACCCACCACGGCCAATTATGCTCTCCTCAGAAAAATGATTTGTAATATGGTCTAACAGCTGGAGTGTGAACTCCGAGGTCATCCCCTCTATTTGTTGTAACTCTATACTCATGAAGTTCTGATGTCCCATTGATCTAACAAGAATTACTTCGGCATAAGGTAAGAACATTTATCTTTCAATTTAACATACTACTTCAGGAAAACCTACATTAATCTAAAACTAAAAAAGCATCCAGGTCAAAAAGAAGATAAAAGCATCAAAGGTCAAAAAGGAACAAGAGAAAAGCATCTAGACTTATCAGGTAATCACATTGGACATCAAATAAGACAATTATATTGCTGCGATTGAGTACACCCAATTAAATTAGTGTGTGTCGTCTTAGCCCCATATAAATTACTATTTATCACATCAGGCATATTTTTTCGTTAATCCATTTAAATTCAATAGAGTAATAGAAACATCAAATTTAGCCCAACATGGGCATTTGCATTACAGCTTTAACAATATACAATATTTATGATATAAATGATGTTTGCACTTAGTATCCCTCACTATCAGATGCCTTGAACATGGATAAATTGGCCGAAACCCAATAGGAGCATGTACTAGTTTGGAGACTAGGTGTAGCTAGACACTGCACATCTAAAATTACGACCACCCAAGCATGCGATAAATGATAAATTGCCCAGGAGAGCTACACCAGGTCAAGAGCATCTTTGATTGGCAAGATTTTTGAAACAAAAATTTATGAAAAGTCACTATTCAAAAAATTGTCCGATTTATCACTACTCATGGGGGTGGCCGATAAGAGCTATGTATATGTATATATATATTGTTGTCCTATTTTGTTTATCATTGTAGAAGTATTGAAACCGAAGTAATCAAGGTAACACGCTTTCCAATATTATTTTTGTGCTGAATATAGCATCCTTTTAAACCCTATAATGCTAGAAAAGCACAAAGATTCAGATCTTAAGGCTTGTGGGATTTCTGTCCATAGGATTTCTGTTGGAGTTTAATTTGGCTAAAGGAGCAAAGAATTGCTCAAAATGCTTCAGTTACAGAAAAAAAGATCAAAGTAAGCCAACAGATAGTAATCTTATACAATAGGCAAATCAAATGCCTCATTGATAGAATAAACACATGAAACAGATTAAACTTGAATGATTTTTGCTATTTTGCGGTGTGAGTTAATAACATTAGAAATTAACAAAGGTTTCATTAGTAGTACAAAAAGCAAACCATTATTAGTAACTGATTTTATCACACAAAGCTACAACTAGCTAGTAAGCTTTGTGCATATACATGTTAGTGACCGCCTTGTAGTATGCATGATTATAAAGAGTAGACAAGTATAAGTTCAAACTTAAATAACCATTCAGCTATTTGGGAACTTATTTGTTTTGAGAAATTATCGCGATGCTGAATTGATGTTTTCAGTGAAGGCCATGTAAAATAATCCAAATATGTATGAGACATATTTGACTCGCTTGTTACATTAGGACTTGGCGTGTGGTTGAATAGGAAAGGTGAGGTAATTTCCCTTGCTTCCTTCCTTGTCATGTTCTCGTGTATGTGAATTAGCATTGAGACTAGTGAAAAGCCCACGTATCCCAAGTTTATATTCCAGTCCCCGCACCAAAAAAAAAAGGTTATTCCAGACAGACTTGTGTGAATTAGGATTAAGACTAGTGGAAAGGCCATACTTTGTTCCAGGGATCAAGTATTCCAAGGTTATAGTCCAGACAAGCAAGGTGAAATTGTGAATTAGGAATATGTTGAAGACTAATCGAAACTCTAGCTTTGCCGCCCCCTCCCCTCTCTCCCATCCTCTTCCCTCGCCGTCCCCGGGGGCGGCGGTGAGGCCCTTCTTCCTCCTCGCGGGGGATCGACAGCACGAGTTGTGGTCGCCGTCAGGGATGCCGGATGCGGCGTTGACGTGGGGCGTGGCGGCGGTGTCACATGCGCTCAGGCGTACGGTGGGGCTGTGGTGGCTACGCGCGCGCAGGGGGTGTGTGGCGGCGTGCGTGCTGGCGGCCCTCGTCGACAACGGATGCACGGAGGGGATGCGGCGCGTGCGCTAGCGGCCCTCGTCGATGACAGATGCACGGAGGGGATGCGGCGCGCGCTTCACTAGAGGGGGCCTCTCGTGCGGCTACTATCATGCCATGTTGGTCCGTCTGTGTCCTGGGTGGGCCTCACCCAGATCTGGCGGGTGGCGGCGGCTGCCCCTCTGGCAGTGGCGGTCGGCAGTGCCCGGCTGAATAGTGGCTGCAACTACTGCGGGGTGGGCCCCGTCTGTCTCTCCCTTCTCTCCCATGCTCCCTCGGCTCGGCTATAATTTCAGGGGCTTCTTGGAGCCGTTGGATCTCAGATCCGATGGCTCCCGGGAGTTCTTGAACATTTTGCAACAATGTCATCCAAGAGTCTTACAATTGTGCGTAGGTTGTACCATGGTATCACCTGAAAATTGCCCGGAGAACACAGCTATGCAGATGACCCTTTTCAACCGATGCATGCACGATGCTTCATATCCAGCCTTCCATTCACAGAATAAAGTGCGACACATCCATCAGATTACCAATTGTTCATGAATCGTGAACGTAGTGTCGTGTGTATAGTAGTGTCGTTGTCCTTAGTTTCAGCTCCAACTAAAGGAATCCGGGTAATCAAAAAGTTTTATTCCAAAGTTTCAGAATTACAGCCAGCTCGCAAAATCTTAACAACACAAGGTGTAGCCAATATGTCGTGCTAAAAAAGTGCAAGAAAACTAAAAAGAGTCTAAGGACTCTTCTATTCTAGCGAGATGCTAGACGAATAAAGAGCACTTGCTGCTCCACCCACAGCGCTTCCTACCTCTCTTCCAAACCCTCTATGGTAGCGTGAATGTGCCCTTCTTTCTTTGCATGATCCATTGTTCTAACACTTCACAACTGGTTGTTTAGCACTCCGCGGTGCCCTTCAATCTCATTTTTCAGTTCCTCCGTTTCGGTAGCAAGGCTGCTG
This sequence comes from Triticum aestivum, assembly GCF_018294505.1. Taxonomy (NCBI): domain Eukaryota; kingdom Viridiplantae; phylum Streptophyta; class Magnoliopsida; order Poales; family Poaceae; genus Triticum; species Triticum aestivum. The sequence goes on along the minus strand of NC_057803.1, from coordinate 719,047,130 downwards.
CGTAGTGGATTGCGATTGGTAGGGTTTGTACAAACAAGCCCTCCAGGCAGAATTCATTTATGCAAACGATGAATTATGAGTGGCAACCGGCTCGAGATGTTAAATTCAGAACAATTGAACCAAATATTCTTACAATGCAATTTCAATGTTTGTGTGGCTGGAAAAGGGCAATGGAAGAGGGTCCTTGGATTTTCGGGGATTATGTTGTTCTTCTAAAGGAGTATGACGGATTCTCTGAAATTGGTACCTCTGGTATGGATAGCATCAATGTGTTCGTCAGAGTTAAGGATCTGTTCAATGAGCAAAAACCCTACGCGTCTTATAGCACGGGAAGTGACCATGATTGTGGTGCAAAGTCACTACTCCATGATGGTACGCCATTCAAAAGGCCATCAACAAAGTGTTACAGTGGTATGCACAAGTGCAAAAAAGGTGACCAAGGGCCGCATCACTCGAAGAGCTCGTAAGTTTTTGCATCTTTAGTGCTCTTGTGTCGGCCATTTTAGTATTTTTTTCTCAATGTTGCAACTTGTTGATTACGTCATTGGCTAGCACGCACATCATTGTGCGTTGTCCAAACGACAAAGGGAAAACCCTTCACATTGATGCATTGTTGAATGAAGCTCAATCGGCATAGCAACTGGATATACATGTGCCTATGAAGAAGTTTCGGCTCGAGGAGAGGAAGCTTGAGATGGAGCCCGCTTTTGAGGAGTGGAGAATATGAGGTCTTTGGCACAAACATCCGGTTCTTCTGCTTTTGGGATCGATGTATTTAAAAAGTTTGTTGAACATGCGGTGCTCTAGAATTTAAATGTATGGTTGAATTGTTATTCATCTAGATACATTTGTCAAAGTGAACCTGGACTAGAGGAAGAGATTTGGTTTTGTTTTATTCTCTCTTTTCAGTGAAAGGGGTGTGCATTTGGTTCTTGCGGTTGGATGCCCCCCTACCATTGCAGACACGTCTGGATATGTTCACGGACATTTGAAGCCATATGATTTGGTGATTCACGTTTGAGTTGCCCTTATATGTTTCCAAGTGGATAGTATGGACACTTTATGCCTCCAATGTTATCCCTCAATTGTCTCATGGACACGAGCGGACACCTCTAATCCCCTAGCCCAGAACCAAACCTAGTGGAGGGGGCGACAAGAGGAGTCCGGACGATCCACCCGACCCACTATCAGTTGGGTGACATCTTCTCACGCTAGATATTATTTGACGCTTAGAGTACAAAACGGTATGTGGCGCACATTGCACGGTTTCATAAGTAGGTCGGCCCATTTAGTCTCCCTTTTGCTCTTTTTTTCTTAAAAAAAGAAAACCAAGTTCATTTAAGATTTTTTTGGTTTTTCTCCAGCACTGGTTTTGCTCGCTTTTCTTTTTCTTATTTTTTTGTTTTCTATTTCAATTTTCTTTTTCTCTTTCAAATTCATGAAATTGTTTAAAATTTGAAACCATTTTGCAAATTCATAGTTTTTTTAAATGAAAAAATTCAATTTTTTCTGAACCTTTTCTAAAATTAGGGAATTTTTCATTTTGTGAACTTTTTTCAAATTATGAACTTTTCCAAGTTTTTTTAAATTCATGAACTTTTCTCAATTTTGTGATTTTTTTTCCAAATTTAATAAACGTTTTTAAAATTAATGATCTTTTTCAAAAAAATGAAATTTTTTAAAAATTGAAATTTTAAAATTCGTGAAACTTTTCATTTTTAGATACGGTTTGACTGTCCTAAATTCCAACATCGTATTCTAGGTAGTTATTTCTCTTCTTAATTATTTTGTGTAAGTTGTAGTAAGAATATGATTTCTGTTGAAAGCCTACGCTTAGCTCCAGATCAGAATCTGCAGTTCGCCTAAAGCTCACTACATCCGCGAAGCGAGATGTACACCCACCTTTTTAGGAAATTCAGAACCTTAAAAGGAAGCGGCATTTTGCACTGAGGTAGATTGATTGAAAACAAAACAGGGTTCAAATTGCCTCGAAACCATGGTGGAACGGACGTGAGCACCGTGGGTTGGTTGCATTGTCCTCCGGATTTTATTCACGTAGAATTTCAGGTCATTGTAATCCTGCACATGACGAATAAAACTCTCTGTTTTGCCCACAAAAAGAGAAGCAAGAAGAAAAAGGCAACTTCATGTCTCATTACTTGAACCTTAAAAACAAAAAGCAAAAAACAGAGGACCTTTCTAGAGTGGTTGCCAACAACCAAAGTATGGCATGAAAGTGAAAATCGCCTGAAAGAAGAGAGAGCAAGGGCGCCCTTACCTCGACCTCCTGTGGGATGGCACATCTGATGGCGGGAAACCAGGTAGGAGCGAATCCATTGGAGTTGAGGTGCCCTGCCCGATGGATCTGTGTCAAACTAACATGTTAAAACTTGGTGCTAGTATGTAACTATAGATAGGGTCGTTAATCTCATAGCAAATAGGACTAGTATTTAGGAGCACAGCCACTATATGCTTTAACAAGACTATAAATGGCACCCGCAAAAAAAAAAAAAACAAGACTATAAATGGGGTCGTTAATCTCATAACAAGACTAGAGAAAAAGAAGGGATGAGCAAACAACTGGGTGACCGTGCTAACCTGCAGATGAGCAGATCAACTGGGCGACGACGGCTGAAGCGGGAGGAGGAAGAAGCTCACAGCTTACAGTAGCAGCTAGCTAGATGGCTCCTTAACGGGGAGGATACATCAGCGTACAGCATACCTACTTAACAACGAGAGAACGCTTGCACGGGTGACCGTGCCCGCGGAGCAGCATCTTTTTTGCGCTCCCACGCGTGACGCCCCAGCACGCGCTTGGCTTTCTTTTTGTCCGTCACCAGCGTTGGAGAGATAAATATAACCAAAGATGCTTCAAACAACACTAAATGGTCGGTCGAGTACGTCCATCGAGCATTTTTCATTCTCTCTTTCCTCCTTGAAAAGCTTTCCTTTCAGTCTTTGCAAGTGGACTCGCATTGGCTGCTGCGCAGTTAAGCTTTGGTTTACTTAATCGTGTAGTTTAAGCCTGCTGCATCACGTGGTCGGTGCCTCGAGATCTGGGCAGTGCGGCTTCATCCATCTTCACCTAGAGAGAGGAGTAAAATGCATGTATGGTCTTTCAACTTGGTTGCGAAGTCCATAATCATCTTCAAACTCAGAAACTGCTTCAATAAGGTACGAGAACTTGAGAGTATCGCTTCAATATGGTCGTTAAACTTGACGAGCTGGTCCTGCGATATGTCCCACATATATTTTTTGTAATATACGCCGAGAGGATGGAGGGCGTTCGCCGGGGTGTGTGCAATGGAGACGGCGCTGCGAGGCGGGGCACTGGTGGTGGTTGTCCGGTCGTCGTGCGTCGCGCGGGAGGATGGACGACGCTCACCGGGGCGTGTGCGGCGGAGACGACGTTCGCCGGGGCGTGTGCGGCGGAGACGACTTCCGCCACGCGTCGAGGTGGAGAAGTGGCGTTGGTTGTCGGACAACATGAGGAGGCAGAGGAGGCCAAGCCAAAGAGGCACGGGCGTCGGCTAGCGAAGTGGCGGCCGCAGCAGAGGACGACGGAACGGCAAGGAGGCACGGGCGTCGGATATTCAAGGGGTGGCCGAAGGAGAGGACGACGGGAGACAGTCGACCATGTAAGCGGAGGTGTTTGCATCAGGTAGGAGCAGAGGCGATGACAGAGTGGATTGGGCTTCAGCAGTCGCGCTACTGGTGGAGGGAGAGCATGGCCAGAGGAGGCAGGGTGAGTACGCTGTGCACCAGCGCCGGCCGGGAGCACGCGCCACACTGTGAGCTGTCCGGCACCGCCAGTCATCTCCGGCCTGCACCATAGTAGGCTTCTGAATTTTCTGGCGGACATCGTCCTGCTCCCGTGTTTGATTTGAATCTCTAACAAACATCTTGCTCCCATGTCCTTCTCCAACAGATAAATCAATTGAGTCCCGACTCGGATTGGAGTACGCTGCTATATGAATGAAGTGTTCTTGGCCGGAATCTCCATTAGAAAATCCATCAAATCCCGGAACTCTTGGTCTAGAGAAGCATCATGTATCCTTTGAGTTCGCCGGAGGAAGAAGCGCTAAGTTTGTAGGAGGTAGAAGAACGTTTGTCGAGCCATCCAATATCGCCCACGGTGGCTACACCAGAGGTATGTGATTCCTCGACCACCCTCAAAAACAGCCCTGATGTCCCCCCTTCCCTTTCTTCTTGAGATTGGTTGTAGCTAACTGAGTGCCCTCAGTCAGTCTCTCAAGTGGCCTCCGCCAGCCGCATCTGGTACGCCGCCGCCACCTTGCACCACTCCTCGTCGACGCTGGTCTGCATGGCGGCCGCCAGCGCCGCCTGGTAGGCGGTCTCCTCCTCCTGGTCCTCCTCGCGCACGACGAGGGCCGGCGGGGGTGCCAACCAGCACGTGCTGGACGCCGCGCTGGCGCTGCTCTTCGTGCTCGAGGGCGAACCAGAACTCCTATTCGAGAGAGTCCAGTGCGTAGATGGGGTTGGCGCGCTGCTCCGGCGTCTGCATTTCCCGTCGACGCTGCACCTCCTCCGCATGCGGCCAAAATTTCCATCCTCACCAGCAGCACCTCCATCCTCAGCAACATCATCTACATCATCACCACCAGGAGCTTCTGCCATGTTCAAGTTGCAGCTCTGCTGGACTGCCTATTGAAACTTATTCTTCATAAGCATTGTGAGCATGTTAAATTCAACATCTCTATCTTCATTTGCCTTGGCCACAATGAATTCAGCAAAGTGAAATCAGAGTGGTCTATCATTTCTTCAATTGCATCTTGACCGTCCAGAAGCAATAAACTATCCTGTCCAATTCCTTCTTTTTTTACCTAGTACATGTAGTCATCTGACCCATAGCTTTCAGTTTTGGTCAGTGCTATCAAGTTGAGAAAAGTGATGTCTGAAACAGAGAACCTTCTTTCCATGTTATCTCTCCCCTGAAAATGTAGCCTCACCTCTCAAATGTCATCATCCAGACTGCATTACATAATGTGTTAATTCAAAACAAGTTGTAACTTGTACACAATTTATAAACATAACTGAAGAAGTGTCTTTTGCTACAAAATTCGGTCATGCCCACTGACTACAAAATTCAATACAAATCCTCTTCTTTGATTCCACCATGCTTTTCTGAATCACTACTGCCTCAATGCTGCATCACTACTGCATCCAACAACTATCTCAATAACTAACCTAGGTGCAAAATCCTACTACTGCCTCAGTTTTGCATCACTACTGCATCCAACTAACTAACTTAGATGAATCACTGTTGCATTAACCTAGGGTTTGGTCAAACCTAACTAATGATTTCCTAAACTGTGTACTAACCTACCACTAATGAATTAAACAAGGGTTTGGGAGAGAAGAAAATACTTACTCAACACCTCCAAATGCCGAGGCCCAGCGGTCGGAGTTGGCCGGATCTGTCGCCACAGCCCGAGCAAGACTCCGCGCCGCTCTGTACTCCAGGGAGAACTGCTGGTTCTCCGGCGATGGCGGTGTAGCCTATGGCGTCGCCGAAGGTGTCCGCTGCGGTGCCGGCGGCTACATTGCGAAGCTACCGCTGCTCTCAGCCAGTTGTCCACTTCTGAGTATTCTCTGCCACCATCTCCCGTTCCACCTCCCCCCGTCGATTGGCCGGCGTCGTCTAATTTTTCCACCGCTGCCGCCATTGCCTAGGTCTACGCAGCAGAGGGAGAGCGCGTGAGTTAGCGAGAGGGGGAGGGGGAAACAGCGTGAGCCGTCTGCGTCTGTTTGACCCTGGTCATAATGGGTGAGCCCTAACGGCCGTCAGCCCGCATGCCGTTAGCACCTGGCCGACAAAACTCTGAGGGGCGGGCCCTACTTGTCGTAAGCGCGCTTAAAAACTGACCATTCAGCGACTTTTTTTTTTGGAACAGGGAACCAAAAAATGATAGCTTTTTGAAATATCAACAAAAGTGGTATAGTTTTTTATTGACCTAGCCTGTAATGTGGTATCTTTTGCTATGTACTCTAGCGCAGAGACACCGGCCGAACCAACACTCAGTAGCCGCCGTCCACCTGCACGTCGCGGAACCCGTCGGCTCCGGCGTAGAACCCAGTGAAGTCCACGCTGGGTTCCGGCACGAAGACCTCCTCCTGCATGTTGATCATGTTATGCAACAGCGCGTCGACCCCACGCCATCGACGGACGACATCGTCTTGTCGCCCGACGCCAGCTGGACGACCTCCCCGTCGTCGAGAAGCAGCCGCGGCCACTTGGCCCCCGCGCCATCTTGCGGGCCGCCGTGGAAGTCGCCTACGAGGCGGCGCAGCGCGTCGGGATCTCCGGCGACCTTGAGGAGGAAGGCGAGCATCAGCCTGGGCCGGCGCTCGGTCTCCTGCACCCGGCGCCGCATGGCCGCCAGGCGCTCCTCCGTGGCCCTCTACTCCTGCTTCAGCCAGACAACCTCTGGATCCATGACCAGCAGTGTCGTCGTGCCTCTGCCTCCGTCGTCCTCTTCGCCGTCGTCCTTGAGCTTGTGGCTCCGGCGGCGGACGACGTGGCGCAGGAGGAAGTAAAGGAGGCGTGGGCGAACTCCCACCGGTCCGGGTGGACCTTGCGGAAGCCGTAGGCGTTGAGCTGGCGGACGAAGCTGGCGAACTTGGCGTGGCCGAAGCGCGCGGGGAGGAGCGCGCGCGACAAGGCGGGGACGTCGGCGACGACGAAGCTGTTGTCGGTGCTCCCCCCACGCAACGGCGCCGTCCGTCGCCGGGTCGTCCACCATCCCGTACGTCTTGGCCATGAACGGCGCCACGGCCAAGCCGCCGCCGCCGCTCTCCACGGCGTCGCCATTGCCGCCAAACATCATCGTCACTCGCTTCTCCTCCTGTGTGTGATGCTGACATGATGTGGAACTATATACGGGTTGGACGATTGCATCAGTGGCCTTTCGGATGGGCAGATGGGCGGGACGGGGCGATCCTGTGCTTGTGGCGTATCCTCTGGTGCGTGAGGAACCGGGGACAGGCACGGCGTGCCACGTACGTACGTGGCTCTTCCGTCTAGGGTGACCAAAGATACGCCGGCTAAACTATGCCAACTTTGATCTCTTGCACCACATTAGCACCATCTTATTGATGTACTATAATAGGTACTACTAAAATATTTTGAACCGGCCAGCTCTCAGATCGCCTACCTACCTTCTCTATCGACCAATGGGATCCTCGCAGCTCATCACCAGGACATTAGTTAATGTGCTCCAAGAGACGGTGGTTACCTTCATTTTTTTTAAACGGAAGGAGTATGTTTTAGAAACACATTATAAGTATAGATGTGGATGCTTGCATACACACCCGTACACTCACTTTTATAGATGTGGATGTTTTATGAACGGTGGTTATCTTTTTTTTATGAACCAACAAGTCTTGAGATTGATGGAGTCACCACATACCCGACACTCCTCCTTCCGATAATGCAACAGTTGTGATGCGTTTGGTTGCCTGCATTAGGATCAGCCAGGCCCGCATGGGATGAATTTGGCCCGTTTGGTTGCCTGGATCGCATACAAATGTTGGCCCGCACGAAACTTAAAGCACTCCCCGCCCGCTAGTAACGGTCGAATCGGTCGTTTCCAGCCAGCCAGGCTGGGTTGAGCCAACTTTAGCGCATGCGGTGGGTCTTGTTGCATGAGGGAATACAGGAGGGATGCGAGCTCTGTACCTGGTTTCTTCTCCTACCTCCACTAAAATCCTCCCTAATCCCCTTTCTTCATCCCTTCTGATCTACACAACGGTACTTCGATTCGACATAAAGTCTATACGATGACACATCGATGTCACGGTTCCATTTAGGCGATTGATTCGTGGTTTCGTCAACCGTAGAGGCGAGTCCCTTCTCTGCTGCTGCTGCTGCCAATTTCAGCCAGATCCTTCTCTGCTGCCGCCAACTCCGGTCTGACCCAGTGCCTCACCGCCTCCCTTGCCAATTCCCCATTGTTGCCGGGCCACCAGCCGCTGGTCGAGGGCCCCCGCATCGACCAGTTCATCGATTTACAAGCGCCCCCGCTGGGTCGGGCTGCTGCCTGCTGCTGCTCGCGCTCCGGATGGAGGTTGCCAGGCAGCTGCTGCTCGGGAGCCCCCTCGAGTTGTTGTTGCTGCTCTCCGGGACGGAGGCAGCCGAGCTACTACTGCAGGCGGGAGCCCCCGCGAGTTGTTGTTGCTGTTGTGCTTCGGGATGGCGGCACGGCAAACTAGTTGCTTGTGTCCTCGTCATCGTTTATCACAATCGCCATGGCACTGTGTCTTATGGGCAGCTGTTAAGTTTTAAGCATATCCCGTGTAAGCAACCAAACAACATGCACTCATCTGACCACATACAATGTGAGCAACCAAACGCGATGCATAGAAGCATCGTTACGATGCAGTGACGAAAGTATATGTAGACAACCAATCAACATACAAATGTAGGTTTTTGCCCGCATATGCTCAACCAAACCCAACTAAAACAAGTATGCAAATGGGCAAAAAACAATGCAGGTAACCAAACACATCGTCAACTGATTTGTTTCTTTAGTCGTCGTTATCTTGACTTGCCGCTTGCACTGGCTGGCCTCCTTTTACTCTCCCCGTTTCAAAACAAATGACTCAACTTTGTATTGATTTTAGCAACTAAAACAAACGATTTTACGTGCGGACAAGGGCCGGTGTACGTACGTGTTGCTTCTTTTGGTAGTCCAATAATAACATAAAAAGGAGCAGTTCAATCTCTTTCCCGATTGTTCCAACATTACTGATTCGGCCTTCTCGCCTGAGTGCAGAATGCATGACACCGACGTGCGACCCGGCCGGCCATGTATGGCTACGGGTCAGGTCTCAGGTATTGTCAACTTCTGCTGGCGGCCGGGATGACATCCAGCAACACGCGTGGTCATATGCATTGGTGAAGTTTTCACTTGCTTGCTTGAGGACATAGCCACACGTTTCCTTCAATCTCAGAATACAAGACGTTTTTATAAGGCTAGGTAGTATATATTGTTATGAGAACCGACATCAGCAAACCATTGTTAAGAAACGTGATTAATGGTTATTACAAAGCTTGAACGGCCAGGGCAGTGTTCGGGAAATAATCTGCTCGGAGGTGCCGATCAAAGAACGAGCGGTGGTTCCGATCGAACACAAAAATGCAGCACCTTTTCCGCAAAGATATAAATTCGAAGTGTTGATATATATAGAAAAAAACTGATCTCTTGGTAGTACCGCGCGCACAAAACAGAGCAGCTACTAGGATAAGAAATCTTGCAGAAAAGTGCCAAGCCATAGTTTAGAAGTTTCGGGCGAAAAGAAGCGGAGATATCGAACTTACATCGTGGTCTGCAGAGAAGCAAACCGAGACGGCTTGGAAATGCGTGTAAATTGTTGTGCTTGGAAGTGTCGATATTTTTTTTTGGAAAAAGAAGGTTAAGACCCCCGTCCTCTCTGCATCAATCGATGCATACAGTCATCTTTATTTATTATTCAACAAAAGTCTAACAAGAACATACCAGGGCCATTGCGCTTAAGCACCTCTACACAACAGGGAAGGCGGCCACGGATCCATTGCCAAAGGAAGATCCTAATCTTCAGCGGGAGCCAAATCCCAAATATGAGTTAGAGGCTCCGGTCCAGGGGCGACTTAGTCGAGAAGCGGACGGAGGGCTCGCGATGCCAAGTGGTCGGATTTGCGGAGTCCGGCTGTAGATGCTCTTAGACCCCGCAAAAAGAATCCGAGCTACTATTATGGTTTTTTCTTTCAACTTTTCTCTAGTAAATATAAAGGCTGAAGAACTTTTTTCTTCGCGGTGTAAAGGCCGAGAGCCATTTCCAGGTGGCCCTTCAACCGGTGGGGCCACCGAAAGGATGGATCGTCGATTCCCGTCACAGCAGAAAAGCTGCGATTTTTCCTCTGTCCGTCGACTAGCCTAGACAGCTACTGCATCTCGCTTTTTCTCCCCCCTCTGTCCATCTCGCGCGGCGGGCGACGGCGGCGGCCAGATCGTGGAGCTCCGGCGACGGCAGGACGCAGGTGCGTGCGCCCGCCCTCGGCCCATTTCCCCCGCTCCCCTTCCCTCTCTCGCCTCCGCTGCGACGGCGGCTTAGGGCCCGGCGCGGCGCGGCGCGCGGGCTGGGCGAGGCTCGGGGCGGCGGCCGGCGCCGGCCTGATGCGCTCGGGGCTCTTCTCTGATTGCAACAGCTTGGGACTGATCTATCTCTCTCCCTCGTGTGATTGATTGCAGGCAGCGGCCGAGCAGCTCAGCAGGAGCAAGCAGCACACAAGTCTGCGATTTTCCCCCTTCAGTCGGAGGTATATAGATTCTAGTTTCCACCTGCAGTCAGACTTATATTACATACGAAGTGTGTATTTGTGCTTGTATCTGTGTGCTGTTCGTGTGTTTGGGAGCGACAAGACGATCAAATTTCGTTCAGTTTTCGAAATGATTATTGTTCATATTCATGTTGGATTGCACACTGTCCTCGATCTAGGGATTAGTTCAGCCCCGCTGACCCCGGCGATTTCTCGATGTGCCGGCACACCATCTAGATCTGCACTCCGTCGGCGCAGAGCCAATCCCATAATACATATTGCTAGCTACCTGGGGTAGCTGATTCCTGTGGGTTCAGTAGCCCTCTTGGATTGGTACCTGAACATTTTTATGAGCTTATATCCTTACCACATTTTACTAGTAGGTACTTAGTTTTGACCTTGTGACAGGCCCTTATCCCATTTTATTATTTTCTGCAAACTCAAGGCAGGGCCTGTGTCTGCAAAACTGACACTATTTCGTAGAATTTAGTTGAATTTGACGAATTTGGCATTTGGTATGCCCATACATGTCCGAGTTGTCTGACCAGTCAGCTGTCCTCTCATGTCGTCATGACAAATGGATCTAGCTTTTCAGTTTGTGGAAAATAATAAAATGGAGTAAAGTAGTCACAGTGTCACAATAAGGGGTAAAAAGTGGAATTACTCATAAGCTAGATACATTGTTGTGCTCTGGTTTTTGTTGCTCATCTGGTTCCCTTCCATATTTGTCTATTTTAATCTTCTGTATTGCCTGCTTGTATCTCATATCAGCATCTTGTTTTTAATGCGATTTTCATGTGTAGGTAACACACAAGGAATTATGAGTGCCGAGAACACTAGAAATGATGTTCTTGTCCAAGAAAATTCCCTGTCTCCAGCAGATAGGATGAATGCAGTAGGAACCAACATGGAAAGTCTTACAAGAGTAGAACTCGACCTTGCATTTGCCTCTGAGAAGTTGCTAAATTTGGAGATGCTGGTGATGGAAATAGCTCGCCGAGCTACTGATTTTGAGCCTCTTACCTTGGAAAGTGGATCTGTTTCTTCTGAGACTGCTGAGGATGCCTTCGAGTTGGACACCTTGTATGGTATTCTTGATGCAGAAGTCCAAGAGTTAGATGACATGATCAGTTCTCTTCAGATTGATGCTAAAAATGTTGAGGACAAGGTTTATGACGAAGAATCTGGAGGCAAGGTTAAAGCTAAGCTGGATGCTGCTATGGCTTCTTTGAAACAGATGCAGGATCTAATTGCCGATATCAGAAAGGAGTCTGCAAAGTTCGAGAAACCCATTGAGTTTTCCAGCGACCAAGCAGGTAAATGCTCACTTATCTCTGTTCTCTCCCTATTACGCATCAACTGGATCCCTTTCTAACCTCTCTTGTACAGGCATTGCTGAGCATGGTGTGTGTGAAAATGGTCATATGTCATCCGTCACTAGCATGCATACAGAAGATGAACGAAGAAATGTTCTGCAGATGTTAGAGCAATCGATAGCAAGTGAGCTAGATCTTGAAAAGAAGCTCTCTGATTCAAGATATGCTGTAGAAGAACTTAAAATGAAGCTTCGTCTTCAAACACAAGAAGCATCTTTTCTGGAGGAATTAACAGAAACAAATTCGGGGAGATTGTTTGAAGCAGAAAATGCTTCTGAGGTACTCCTGGGAACTTCCAGGGAACTTATAAATGAACTTAATACCATACAGGTCCGTTTAAGTGCATCAAGATCTAGAGAAGATGATCTCAATTCGAAGTTAGAACGCAGCTTGATGGAACTGTCTTCTCTGAAATTAAACCAAGAGAAGATGCAAGAAGAGAGCAAAAAGGTTGAAACTGAAGAAGCTGTGCAGAACCAGGCACGATCAAACCCTGAATTGTTATCCTTGCAGCATCAGGTTGAAGAGCTAGAAAAACATTTCGGGGAATCTAATTCACAGTTGTTGTTGGAAAAGGTATCATCAGAAGTAAGTCAGGAGAAAGAGAATGTGATGCTCAGTGAGCTAAGCACGCTGGAAAGTACCATTAAGAATCTCAAAGCTGATGTCCTAAGAGCTGAAAACAGAGCGCAAAATGCTGAAGTAAGGTGCATGCAGCTAACAAAAGATAATGTAGAGCTCAGTGGGGAGTTAAGCTCTCTTAAAAGCCAGGGTTCGGATAAGGCCCGTCTTTTGGAGAGGGAATTGTCGGAGTCAAATGCCCAGCTGGAGCATGCAAAGGCATCAGTTGCTGCCTTTGCTGAACAGCAGGGTATGCTGAAATCTACAGTATCTGACATGGAACATATGATTGAAGATTTGAAAGGAAAGGTTTCAAAATCCGAAACCAGAGCCCAAAACGCTGAATCAAAGTGTGCATTATTAGGAGACACCAATTTAGAGCTTAGTGAAGAGCTATCGTTTCTGAGAGGCCGAGTTGAACGCCTAGAGAGCTCGTTACATGAAGCTAACCATGTGAAAGTAGCAACCATCAAGGACATTGGTGTCAGAACTAAAGTTATTACTGAATTGGTCACGAAACTTGCAATGGAAAGAGAACGACTTCATCTCCAGGTTGGTATATGCATGATTGCATACACACCATCAATGTTTGCCTTTATTAGCTCTTGTTATTACTTTCTCATTCTGTTATGTTCATATGCTGGTTTGGCTCTTCGTGGTGGCTGCAGATTTCTACGTTAACAAAGAAGAACAAGGTATTGGCTCACAAGTGCAAAGGAACCAGTGTCAAGGATGGCACAAAGTTGTACAAAAATGCTACTGGTAAAGATGCCGAACTTCAGTTCACTACATCGGCCGAGGAAATAGTTTCAGATTCTTCATCAGCACAGAATGTGGTGAGATCTCTCTCTAATTTATCTGCGCCTCTTCTTTGAAGTAAAGCGCATGAGCCTCCACATCCCATTGCATATGATGAGGTGCTACAGCGGACATACTCCAGCCCCTATAGATGCTACTAAGTTGACAGGAAAACTTCAAATTTGACATTTATAATAGAATTCATATAACTAAGCACCAGCAGCCAAGTTTAGCTTTGTTGGCAGTCTGCCCTTAGCGCGGAAGCCATCGATCAATTTTTTTTTATCAAGGCCTGGCCATTTTCCTAGCAAAAATATTCGCACTTACACGGCGCTAACATTTTGGCGAACCTGCAGCGATACCTGCACACCTTGATCTTTTTTGGCAAGTTGTTCATTCATACATACCCGCATAAGCGCATAAGCGTTAGAATGATTGTACTGATCTGTAAACGTTATTGATCCATGATATGTTCTGCTCTCAGGCGGAGAAAGCCGCGGATCTTATCGACGGCAAGGTGGAAGCGGAGGGAAGCACCGGAGGAGAGGAGGAGGAGGAGGACTCCGCCGACGAGGGCGCGCTGCGGACCATAAAGCCGTCGGCCGCGCTCGGCTGGAAGTACGTCGCCGCGGCGCTCCTCGCGGTGGTGGCCGCCGTCGTCGTGTGCCACCTGCTGCTTGAGAACGGCTGGGAAGGGCGCATGGCCTAACGACGTTTCCTTTGGTTTCGCCGCCGTCTGTCTGTGTTTGCGGAATAATGGCGCAGTTTCAGGTGCTGTGTGTGCGTCTCTTCATGTCGTTTCATTTCTTGTGCTGGACTGAATCGGCGCTGAATGTATGCTGATGCTCTCATCCGGCCCGAGACCTTTTGGGACGCCTCCTTTCCTTGCTTGCGGAGGAAAATGGCGGGCTGATATTGAGTGGGAAATTTTGTATTACTAATATATATGGGCTCCGTTAACATCCTTCCTTGTGCTTGTGTATGGTGTCTGAAGAAGAGTTCTTCTGCTAGCCCTCATTGATTCTAGGCCTGACACTGAGCGCCTCCGCGACGTGCATCCTCAGCTGCGGCGCCATGGCTCGGGCTGCGGCATAGAAAAAAAAAACCTGCTTACTTTGAAGAATACGCTCCAATGAATAACGCACCATGGTGTTGTGATGGATCCTCCCCAACCAACCAACATCGGTGGCATCTTTGCGACATTAGGTTGGTAAAAATCTCAAGAGCAGTGGGGATGACTGTGGAGATTGGAGATCGACGTGCTGCTAATGCTGAATCATGGCCATAGAGGAAGGGTATAGCCTTTTTTCCCTTCCTTTTTCTGGTGAGCTGGCCAGAGATATATATAGAGAGAGAGAGAGACGGGACGGGGACGGCAAGCAGAGTCAACCCTGACCCTGAGAAACGGAAAGGCGACGAGCGGTGTCGTCCTCGGCACTCGAACTCACTCAATTCGTTCGCCGGCCGCGCTTACTTCGTGTGCTCCTCTTCTCCCTCGTCCCGCCGTCGCCGCCGCAGAGGAAGCGTCGGAGAGACCGCCGGAGGGAGGAGCGGCATGGCCGGCCCTGACCTCCTCCGCCCAGATCCAGGTACAGCTCAGCTCACCGCTCTCTCTCCAAGAAATTGCTTGGGGGCGGGGGCAGAGCCGATCCGGCCGGCCAGCCTCCTGCTGCCAATTTGTAATTTCGCCGCACCTTGCTGAGTCGTTTGTGGTTGTAGGTCTGGCCATCGTGGTCATGGGGGTCAGCGGCTGCGGCAAATCGTAAGATTTCATTTCATTTCAGCAATCATCCCCTCTTACTCTTACTGCTTGCTCTCACAATACTGAACAAGAGAACATGCCAACATGGGGAGCAGCCGAGCAGTAGCTGCCCTCTGCTCAGCTCTGATGCCAATTTTCTGTTCTGCCGCAGGACCGTGGCGGCGATGCTCGCGGAGGCGCTGGGCTGCGGCTTCGTCGAGGCGGACGACTACCACTCCCAGACAAACAAAGGTACTACCTGCAGACTGCAGTGCATCTCTGAAAGCTTCTTCAGCTGAAACCAAACTCTCAACTTGTCTGCTCCTCCCCTGTCGGTGACGAAACAGATAAGATGAGCAGGGGCGTCCCGCTCACCGACGAGGACCGCCTCCCGTGGCTGGAGTCGCTGCGCGACGCCATCCGGGACCGGCTGGGCCGCGGCGAGGACGTCGCCGTCAGCTGCTCGGCGCTGCGGCTAGGGTACAGGGAGGTGCTCCGAGAAGGTGATCGGAACTACAAGCCAGGGAGCTACGGGTCCTGCAGGGTGAAGTTCGTGTGCCTGGAGGCGTCGGCGGAGGTGATCGCCGAGCGAGTGGAGCGGAGGGCGGCGGAAGGGGACCACTTCATGCCGGCGAGCCTGGTGCGGAGCCAGCTGGACCTGCTCGAGATCGACGCGGCGGAGGGGATCACCGTAGTCGACGCCACCGTGCCCGCCCACGCCATCGTCGAAGCCACCATCACCCAGTTCAGGGAGGAGCTGGCCTCGACGGCGCGCTGACAACCGAGAGTTCCTGCTGGTTCTTGTTTCTGAATCCAGCTTCATTTCCGTCAGTGTGCTGGACTGGACAGACATTATGCAGTCCACTGTCCACATACAGCTTGTAAAAAGAGGCTTGCAGACAAGCAAGATGCCATCAACCTCAACATTACCCAGTTCATTCAAATTCAAACATTCATACTCATGATGAAACAGGCATGTCGCCACCCTTCTCAAACCTAGCTAATAATAACGGTGACCAAACTGCTATTGTTCTAACCTGCAGGGCTATACAAACCAAACTCACCAACATAGCGTTCGTACAGGCTTTGGTGCGACATCGCTAGGAGCTACAGAATGGCCCGGAAGTAAAGATCTATATTTGGGAAGTCATATCATCAGGGTTCCGAAAAATGTTCATGTTTTTTCGGCATTGTACCGAGAAGGTTTTATAAGGTTCCGGAGTGGGGCTCACCTGCATGGGGTGCCCACATGTATATGGGTAGTGGGGCAAGGTCCGGCACTCCTGGTCTAGGCGCACCCAGATCCTCCCCTAAATGGAATATAATCATTGCTTTCTTTTAGGCGAATTTACACCAACTATCAAGGAATTCCTAAAGTTTTGGATGGAACGAGAATTGCTATTCTTTCTACTTCTAGAGCGACTAGAGGGACAATTACATATTGAGAGACTTGACTATAAACAGAATTGGGGGAGAAGTCTTATCTTATACTCCCTCCATTCCTTCATGTAAGGTCTATTATTTTTGGCATTGTGACCAAGGCACATAATTATACACAATTTAGGACGAAATTGAACTTGGCTAAATCATTGATTACAGTGGCAAGTAAATCATTTAAGCTAGGAAAGGAAGAGATGCATGCAATTGGGAATATATGGTAATCGCCCCGCCTATAGTGCTTGAATTCAAAAATTGATATAAATAATTTGGCAAGTTAGACAAATTCAATATGAACACCGAACAAATTTAGTGGTAAAATTGAGTAGTCTGTCACAACTAGTAGCGAAAATAATAATAATAAACCCTATTTTTTCTAATTCATGAGTGATTTTGTATGAGACTACATATTTAGTTTTAAAGCACACCATGTACACCAAGATTTATACATCAGGTGGATGTATTAAGATGTTTTTTTTCGAAAAAGAAAATAACCTCGGTCCTCTGCACCGATTGGTGCGCACATCAGAAAACAGAGGACAATCATGGTGGTTTTATTAGTGTCCAATAGCCTATCTGTGTGATACTTCCAATGGTAGAATATGACGTGTAATAAAGCATAAATAAGTTTGTCTAGTAGTTAATTAATTTGGTACTCGTTTAGTTGGATAAGTGATGATTGGGGAGGACTATTAGAATGTCGTCGTAACTAGCTCTCACATGTTTAAGTTTGGCAAATCACTCTCATTGTAGATAAGTCTTGGATGTCAAGGTAACTAAGCTGCATATTTTAAGAAGTCTACTAGACCGCTGCCCCTAGAGGGTCATAAACTCGCTTCAGTAAACCCTAATCCATCACTATATACTATAGGTTGAGTTCAGATGGTTCCATCTTCATGGTTTGCTAGAAACAATCCATTTAAGGTTGCTCACATTTTGATGCCACGTGTGCTGCAAATGCCAAGAACGATGCCACCGCAGTAGAATTAAACGACATCAATTATTCGAGTGTGATGTTTGGTGAAGCAATGATGATGTCCTCGCTACACACAAAGTTGTCACTAGGTGGCCTCCTATAAATAACTAGCTTATTGGCCATGTAGAGAGATCACATTTAGTTGGTAGGGAAATGGGAGGAGAATGACAAAGCTGAATGCCACTGACGATCCCATAGCGTGGTGTAGCAGTGGAATGGGATGCATTGGAAATTTGCGTTGAGGGCACACACAAAATCAAAGTCTGCCAGTGAACACTGAGACTAGTAGTCAGTGAGCAATTAGTGGCTCTTATTACTTTCCAATCAAACACGTGACGTATTTTACGTATGTTAGGGTTAGGCAACCCCGTGGTCATCACTGCTGCCTGAGAAGGGCTGGGAAGGGAGCATGGCCTGACGCTTCCTTTGGTTTCACACAGTTTTGGGTGCTATATGTGCTGGACTCGGCTACCACGCCAACCAGCGGCTTTTGGTTGTACTGAATTGGCGTGCAGCGGGCGTACGACGAAGACGTCGCTGGCCGTGCTGGGACCGATGTGGGCCAGCGCCGGCCGCTCCATGTACGCGGCGGTGTTGACCTCGAGCACGTGTGCCGACTTGCAGCTACCAGCGATCGCCACGGCGGGGTCTGCGTCGCCGTGTTTCAACGCAGTGGAGTCCGCGAGGAAGGTCTCGCCGCCGGAGGAAGCCCTCCATTCTCGGAACGCTGCAGACCGGCTTGTCCCGCCGGGAAGGGGCTAGTGGGGTCTCGGCGAGGCCAACTGACGACCATTTTCTTGGGGATAACATGCTTCGATATTTTGACACCAGATACCAAGAAATAAAGTATAAAGGGACGCGGCTGTTCTGAATCCGAGCTCACGTGAGCTCGGATGAACAGTAAAAGAATCTTAACTTTTTTGTATGAAACATTGATAAATGTTTTTGAAAACGTGCAATATTTTATCACCAGATGACATTTGTGAAAAATGTGGTAAAAATAAGAGTGAATTCCACTTTTTACCCCATATTTATACATTTGTGACACTAATTACCCCTTCGAGTGAATACCCCTTTTGAAATCTTTGGACCCTTGTTTTTTGATGCGTGTCCATCAGGTAAGGTGTGAGGTGACACCCTGTATCCAAAAACATGTGGACGGCCACAAGGAGTGGAACATATAGACAAGAGAAGCTTGGACAAGATCGCCAATGATGCCCTCCGATCCTTACAGTTTTTTCTACAAATCAATGACGCAACATGCCGATCCTATCGACCATAAACAGACAAAATGTAAAACTGGGGTAAAACCGTGTTAAAAGTCTCCAAAATCTGACATTTCGATAAAAGTTCCGCTAAATAGGGTAATATGTGTCACAAATGTACAACTACAAGGTAAAAAATGGAATTCACTCTAAAAATAACAAAGTTGATGCTCCAAAATGTTATCTTGAAACGCATTTTGAAGCATCGATTCTTTTTTGCCACATCTTCCACGAATGTCATATATATGGTGATAAAAATTTGCAAAGTGTCAAAATATTTGTCAATGCTCCAAACAAAAAAAAAATTGGATTTTTTTTTACTGTTTACCCGAGCTCAGGTGAGCTTGGGATTAGAACAACACTTTCGAATATAAAAGGTTACTTTGAACACTCCAATGGACAACGCATAATGTGATGGATAGGAGGTTAGTAAAAATCTCAAGAGTACTACCACTATCATTTGGAGATCAACGTGCTGCTAATGCTGAATCATGGTCACAGTATATATATATACCTTTTTCTTCCTTTTTCTGGTGAGCCAGAGATAGAAACGGGGACGGGGATGGAAAGCAGAGTCAAGCCTGGCCCTGAGAAACGGAAAGGCGACGGTGTCGTCCTCCTCACTCGCTCAATCATTGTGTACTCCTGCTCGCTCTCGCCCTGCCGTCGCCGCAGAGGAAGACGGAGAGGCCGCCGGAGGGAGGAGCGCCATGGCCGGCTCCGATCCCCTCCGTCCAGATCCAGGTACAGGTCAGCTCCCCACTCTCTCTCCAAGAAGAAGAAATTGTTCGGGGCAGAGCCGATCCGGTCAGCCTCCAGCTGCTAATTTCACTACTTTAATCGCCGTTTGCGGCTGCAGGGGTGGCCATCGTGATCATGGGGGTTAGCGACTGCGGCAAATCGTAAGATTTAATAACCCAGCAGCTTAGCTCTGCTCTCCTCCCCTCTCCTCTCCTCACGAGAGAGACTGATCGAAATTTCCCCGCCGCAGGACGGTGGCGGCGATGCTCGCCGACGCGCTGGGCTGCGGCTTCGTCGAGGCGGACCACCACCACTCCCACGCCAACAAAGGTAGTACCCGCAGTGCCATCTCTGAAACTCTGAACTTTTCTGCTCCTTCCATGTCCATGTCAACGGCAAAACAGAGAAGATGAGCAAGGGAGTACCGCTGACCGACGCGGACCGGGCGCCATGGCTGGAGTCCCTACGCGATGCTATCAGGGAGCGGCTGGGCCGCGGCGAGGACGTCGCCGTCAGCTGCTCGGCGCTGAGGCTGAACTACAGGGAGGTCCTCCGAGAAGGAGATCAGAACTACAAGCCAGGGAGCTACGGGACCTGCAGGGTGAAGTTCGTGTGCCTGGAGGCGTCGGCGGAGGTGATCGCCGGGAGGGTGGAAAAGAGGGCGGCGGAAGGGGGCCACTTCATGCCGGCGAGTCTGGTGCAGAGCCAGCTCGACCTGCTGGAGATCGACACGGCCGAGGGGATCACCGTCGTCGACGCCACGGTGCCCGCATACGCCATCGTCGAAGCCACCGTCGCGCAGTTCAGGGAGGAGCTGGCCTCAACGGCGCGCTCACAACCCAGAGTTTCTGCTGCTTCTTGTTTCTGAATCCAGCTTCATTTCGTCAGTGTACTGGACTGCACTGGGCAGACAGTATTCAGTCCACATACAGCTTGTAAAAAGGCTTGCAGACAAGCAAGACGCCATCAACCTCAACATTACCCAGTTCATTTAAAATTCAAATATCCATACCGACGAAACAGGCATGCCGCCGCCTTTCTCAAGTCTCAAACAAAGAAAAAGAGAAGACTGATGAACCTAGCTAATAATAACGGTAACCAAGCTGCTGCTATTGTTCTAACCTGCAGGGCTATACAAACCAAACTCGCCAACATAGCGTTCATGTGGGCCGTCGAAACGGCTTAGGTACTACGACTGCGATCACGGGAACTGCTGCCGGTTGCAAGTGTCCTCATGGGCGACCCTCGAAATGGCTGGCTTGAATATGGCTGTGATCACTCATGGGAACTGTTGCCGGTTGTAGGTGTCCTCATGGACGAACACCGGCTCGCTGCTCTGCTGCGGGATCACGGGCTGGCCCATGGAGATGCCCTGGTTCTGCTGCGGGCCCCAGCTCGGCGGGCCTTTCGACGACGTCAGGGCCACGTAGTAGACTATGGCCAGGGCCACGCTCGCGAGGGAGAGCACCGCCCCTCCGGAGAAGACCCCCGGCTTGACGACGTAGCAGAAGCTGCCGAAGTACATGTTCTCCTGGCCCCTTTGGTCGTTCAGCGCGGCTCCGGTCAGCAGGAGAAGGAACGCGATTATGAAAGTGACCCTGCAGAATGTCACAATCCCCAGAAAGATGTTATGATAAATAGTTGATCGAGTCATCATGACTAGTAACAAGGAGTTTGCACACTGATGAAATGTACCATTCAAGTCGTTTTCATTTTATAAGCAGCAGAATTGCAGGGCTGAATGCTACATAAGAATATGTGACAACTCACAAGCATCAATAGGACAACAAAATGTTCCGAGGAACAGGCAGAATAGTGTGTTTAGAGGACCACATGGTATGTGTGGCAAGCAACTTCTGAGTTAATGTACCGGTTTTCATAAAAGGGAGCTGATCTAGGCATCAAACATGTGGAATATTTCTAATGAATGTATTCCTAACATGAATGAAATAAAGGAATAGCAAAATGACACTCAAGAACTCATGATGATAATCAACATGAACAGAGCAACTAGGCTGGTAAGAAGGAACTGATGTCCAACACGTTGTGCATATTTAAGGTTCTTTGTCATTTTAACACTGTTTCAACATGTAAGTCTTAATGTGGTTCAACATAATATAACAGTGTTCAGAATTTCTAAATTGTTAAGCTGAACCTCAGCGTTCCGTTGAATTCTTCAAAATATGGGAGGAATGAACAAAACAGAAGGTAAACCTGTCAGGCAGAGTATTACCAAGATACGATGAATGAGATCAGAGCCACACTCCAGTTAGTGTCTGAAGGAACCGGATGCCTCTTACAACAGATGCAACCAGCAACTGTATTGATAATAGCCTGTGCGACCATAAGGGCGACGGCAGACATCAACCCAAGGCCTAACGCTGGGCTTCTTGGGTATATGCATTCCCCTGGAGAAGAATCAGTTTGCACATCCGAAACCTGCATGAATCAAGCAGTGCATTAATACTTGGGCATAGTAGTAAGGTGTTGCTTCAATAATACTGCGAGCCTACGACGTCGTTGCAACAAACTCTCCCTAGATCACCAGCACTGAATCAGTTGATTCTTAGTGCCAAGTGTGCTCACTGCCTACTGTTTGCTGGTACAAATTCTTCTTACAAAAGTAACTTCGAAACAAGAGAGTGTTATTGTGTATACTCTTCACAGGAACAGGGCAAATTGGCTTCCCTGATACTACTTAAAATATATGGCATCCTATATCTCTATGTGATAGACATGGCTACATAGAAACGTGCTCAAGCCTCGAAGGGGCATAAATCTGCGATGTGAGCATAAGCAGTAGGACTTGTGTGTTTCAAGTATTGACCAAAGTTAAACCTAGAGCAAGTGATTCCTACTCATGCTTCCCTATTTACCTCATTAAAAGTGAAAGATAAACAGATTCAAATGTATCAAGCAAGGCGATCACAATGTAATACTATAATTGGGGGAAACAGCCACACTTTGTGACAGCCCATCATCATATCGATATTTGCAGTCCCATATGCATCCGTAATATAAATGGATAAACAGATTCGCAACAAGTACAATAAAGGGATATATTATATATATCAAGAACTTACCGATCACGACAAAATGGACTGCCATGAATGGCGTTTACGCACCGCCACATCCATAACATAAATGGTTAAACAGATTCCCAACTAGTACACTCAAGAGATATATCAAGAACTTATCGATCGCAACAAAATAGATTGCCATGAATGGCGTTTACGCACCGCTGCACGTAGGATACGCAACGTACTAGACAGATACTATCGCATTGTGCATTTGTCGGTCAGCCCCATGGAAAGCGACAACTTGGACAACTCCTTACCGAATCAGCCAATCGTAGTATTTTGGCTACGAGGGATCGCCCAATCAAATAATAATGTACAGTCAAGGGATATACATAACAAGAATAGACTGACATGAATGTGGTATACGGACTGACGCACGTAGCATACATACATACTAGACATTCTAGCAGCAGTAGTTACTAGTGAGCTCCATGGAAAGGAAACAAGCTGGACATCACGAAATCATGCTATCTTAGTTAGGAGGGAGGGGTTGGGCCAACCAAATCAGGCCAAGCATCCACCCCACTCCAGTTTGCCTGGCAAATGATCTTCATCCAGGGCAAATCAGTCGGCCCTTGCAGCAGCAGCAGAACGCTTTGGTTGAAAGAAGGCCGCGGACACACCTACCACCGCTGGCCGTGGGTAAGGAAAATCCCCAAGCTCCGCTCCGAGATTGATGCTGCTAACATCACCACAGCAGCAAGTGGCTAAGCCCTCTGCCCTCTGCCTGCGCGCCTGCCGGCGTTTCTTGTTCGTGGGTGGTGGGGTGGTTGGGGGACGAGATCTAGCGGCAGCGCGTAACTTAACCGCAGCAACAAGCAAAGCAAAAGCGAAGCGGTTTCGTCCGGGTCGAGATGCGCTGGAGAAGAGACTGCTGGATTGGAGGGTTTGTACCTTGACGCGGGTGCCCTCGGCGGCGAAGCCTAGCGCGGCGGAGAGGACGCCGAGGAAGGCGACGAGCGCGCACACCACCACCGCCTTCCGCTCCATCCCCTTCCTTCCTCCTCCACCAACCTCCCACCAACCTTGTTGCGAGCCACGCCCGCCGGATCTACCACCCCCTGCCTCCCTCCTCCTCCCCGATCCGCCTCGGCCCGGCTCCCGTCTCCACCAGCACAGCACAGCACTCACCTGCAGCAGCAAGCAAGCAAGCGAGGCAACGGCGGAGGAGGACAAAAGAGGGCCGGGCACGAATTTCCCCCGTGATTTCTTTTCGTTTTCCCCCGCAGCGCCTTTTCTTGTTCGGTTGCGCGGCTTTTTATTTATTCTTCCTTTGCGCCTTTTTTCTATCCCCGCCTCCGTTCCCTCGCGGCCCGCGCCGTGTCGCTTGCATGCGGGCCCAGGCACGAGGCGGGGCGGCGTGTCGGTGGGCGTGGCGTGGGGAGTGTGGGGTGGATGGAGGCGTGGGGCGCGCGCACGCGGCTGGCTGGCTGGCGGGGAGTGGGGTGGGGTGGGGTCGGTTGCTTGTTCGAGGCGCGCAGGGTGGAGTGGAGTGGGGGAGACGGTGGGGTCGGATCTGAGTCTGACTCGTCCCGGCGCGCGGTCTACATACGGTGGACCGGTTGGGCGGGAGATGTCGGAGGGCCCGGTGGCAGCGGGAGGGCGCGCCGTGGACGCGGTGCGTGGGAGATGATGTAACTAACCAACTAAACTCGGTGCGCGGCGGGCGTGGAGTCTGAACCAACTCGCTCGCGCCCCCTTTCCCCGTGCCGAGTTCAAACGCGGGGAACGGAATCGAATCCGCAGACGGACGCGTACACGCCGGACCGGTCGCACAAGAAGAAGAACAAAAGCCAGGAGAGCATAGAGAACAATGCCGTCTCTTTTTTTTTTTAATATAACAAGATATCCTTGTTTTTCATCCGCAAGGAAATTGCGTCCCTTTCTTCGAAATTACTTCCTCTATATATAGAGGAATATAAGATCTAAACCAACGCTCCTACGTTTGTTTCTTTACAGAGGGAGCATGCACTGGTGGAAAAAAGGCCTTTGGTCGCGGTTCGCAACTGCCATTAGTCGCGGTTGCGCAACCGCGACCGACCGGGCGCGACTAAAGGCCCCCCCCTTTAGTCGCGGTTGCTTAAGAACCGCGACTAAAGGCCCGTCCACGTGGGCGCCAGGTGGCCGTCGGGGCGGAGGACCTTTAGTCGCGGTTCTTCTGGCCAACCGCGACTAAAGGCCGCCGCAGGTTTAGGGTTTTAGCCCCCCCCCCTAAACCTCCCCCCTTAAACCTGTTTTCTGTTTAATTTGTATTGTTTTATTTCTTTTGTGCTTTATTTTAATTTTGAAGGAGTTTCATATATTCTACGGTACTACATACATGCATATGAATGTACAATTTCAAATAAATTTGAAATTAGAACCAAAAAGAATTCAAGAGGAATATACAATATATATTCAATATCATCGGATGACCATATACAATTTTGAACAAGTTTCCATACATGATTTAATGCATATAAAGTTCTACGTCCTCGTAATAGTGTTCTCCTTTAGGATGGAGGACTTCCCTGCTGAACCATCCAGCTAGTTCCTCTTGAAGTGGTCGGAAGCGAGCTTCTGGACTAAGCATCCACCGGAGGTTATTCCTCTTAGCATTGGTATCACTCGGAACCCGCTCAGAGGTGTATCTCCGGATCATCTCACAGACATAGTATCCACATAGATTGGTCTCCGGTGGCTGAATATCCCCAGCATTCTTAGCCTTTAACATTTTGAATTCTAGCTCTTTTTGAATTCACCGACCTTTGTATCTACGAACCGTCTCCAAACCCTACGAGGCAAAGAAAATTAAATGAACAAGAGAGTTATTAATTAGTTACTTGATATTAGGAAATGAACGAAATAGGCCGATCGATATAGAGCGCAAATGAATGAAAATAATTACTTCTGCAGCATTCTTCTCATGCCGCCCCAAAGCTTTGGATCCATATTCACAGAGTCGTGGACGAGACATTCTGAGGTGTTAACTTTAATTACTAGCAGAATCCAGTGGAACCTGCGGACACGATACATGCACAGTACGTCATGCATAACTCATCGATTAGCCGGCCACATACCATGCATGGAGTAAACAAAAGAGAATGTGCTCAAGACAGAAACACTCACTCAAAATGGTAAGGAAATAGAATATCACTTTTGAGTTCCTGCTTTGTAAGAAACTGCCACAGGTCTGCCTCCACGTCGGCGGGGTAACGCTCCAACACATGTCCATTAACGATGTGTGGGTCAATGAACCCAACATCATGGATGTTCCTTACTCTGCATTCCTTAATCTTCATTCTGCATGTATAATAGCGGACACAACAATATAGTTAGGACATATATATAGTGCAGGCAATATGAACGAGATGGGGTAGAAATTAATAAATCACTTACAGAACGTAGCAACTGATGATAGATTTATCGAGCTCGCGCAGATTGAAAAGCTGGAACAATTCACTCAGTTCAATTTGTACATAGTAATGTTTGAAGTGATGCTCATGTCTAACTTCCGCATAAATATATTCTTTGGCGTTTTTATTTTTTATGTAACCCTTGTACCATTTCAGCAGACCTTTCATTTGTGGAGGTAGATCCTTTTCCTGCGCAGGCTCGACGAGAGGCCCATTCTTGACATATGTAATTACTACCTCCTTCACTGGCGCCTCATCAAGGCCTAACAGTTCACGAAGAGTAATACCTAAGTTGGCCGCTTGTTCTCTGGCACTCGTTACAGTCAATCCCTGTGCTGCCGCAGCTTGTATGATCTCGGGGGCATCCGGACAGAAGGCTTCCACTATAAGCGGGGCAATCGATTGTTTACTTTGTTCCCCGAGCTGGGCAACTTGTTTCCCGCTTTTTTTACTTTCGGCCTTCTCCCGCTCTTTGTTCTCCTTGAACATGAGTGCCTGCCTGCGAAGTTCACGTGCATAGTCGTTAGGCAGATTCTTCGCGGCTTGGGACGGTGTGCTCAAAAATGACTTAGCCCACTTCTTTTGCTCATCAGAAAATACTGGCTTGGGCTCGGGCTCTCTTTTCTTCTTGCAGTCCGCCTTCCATTTCTCCAAATCAGCAGCCGCGGCCGCGTCGACTTCCTCGGCACTACGTTCCCAAGGCCTTGTGGGGAGAGGCTTCAGTGATGGCTCCGGTACCTTTGTGGTCTTAGGTACATAAGGGTCCGGGTTAATAATCCAGGACTGCTTCTGCTTCTTTGCCGGAGGTGGATTGGGGGGCGGCGTCTGATCACCCGCCGGACGAGGACTGGGGGGCGGCGGCTGATCACCCGCCGGACGTTGTGGACTGGGGGGCGGCGTCGGCTGACGTGACGGAGGTGTAGGTGAACCGCCACCACCACCACCACCACCACCACCACCACCACCGCCACCGCCACCACCACCACCGTAGGGGGGTGGACTTGTTGTCCTTGGCGCCTCGCCTGGAAACTTGATAAACTTCTTTTGCCATAGAATGAAATGGCGCTTGACATCTCCAAGTCTTTTCTCCCCTTCAGGTGTAGCAATGTCAATCTCCAGGTCCTCAAACCCTTGGACTATGTCCTCCACCGTGACACGAGCATAGCCATCTTGAATGGGGTTGTTGTGGTGGAGTGCTCCAGGTAAACATGGTAAAGCACTGCCGATGGCTACCTTCATGGACATGTTCCCGATAGGATAATACAGATGACATTCTTTCATCTCCTTTATATCGTCCACGGGGTAGCGAGGAGGCTCCGGTGAAGTAATTTCGACCACCAGAGGCTCCGGTGCAGTAATTTGGACCACCAGAGGCTCCGGTGCAGTAATTTCGATCGTCGGTGCATCTGCACCAGCCGGTGGGGCCTCCGTGGAAGCCACGCTGCTTCTCCGCTGCTGGCTTCCGAGATCCGCTGGATGATCTTCATGCTGCACCCGAGCTGCATCTCTTTCGGCTACTAGTACACTCATGGTTTTCTTCATCACATCAATTTCCGATGCCAACCGCGCCACAACATCTGCTTCCCGATCCATCTTTCTCTTACGGCTTCTGTAACCGTACGGGTCATCGTTCTGGGGGAACCCTATTTTCCACGGAATGTGCCCCATGCCTCGTACACGTCCTCCGTGTTCAGGATTCCCGAGGGCTTTTGTCAGCGCGTCGTTCTCTCTGTTGAACTTGATCTTCCCCTGTTGAGCATCCCTCATTGCGTTAATAAGGGCTTGGGTGGGTTTAATTAATTTGCCCCGGTAAACACACTCCCCTGTCTCCGGGTTCAGCGTTCCCCCATGCCCGTACCACCAGCTTTTGGCCCTTGGGTCCCATCCCTCCGTACCTGGACGGATTCCTCGCGCCCTCAGCTCGTTCTCCATCTTCTCCCACCTAGGCTCCCAAAGGCGATACCCTCCTGGCCCCATAACATGATTGTACTCCTTCTTAGCCGCATTTTCCTTATTTTTTTCGATATTTGAATGAACTGCTCCGATTTCTTTTGCTTCACAAATTCTGGCCAATCATGTTTCAGTTTCTCATATTGTCCTTTGAAATCCGGAGTCTTGTTCTGCTTGACAAAGTCATGGGCTAGATTTTGCTTGAATTTCCGGAATGCGTCGGCCATCTTATGAAGAGCGAACTGTTTGACTAGCCTCCTCCTCTCCTTGTTTTCCTCAATCTTGTTACCCTCCTCATCGAATTTGTTGTATTCCGGAGGTAGAACGAAATGTTCCATAAGCTTCTTGAAGCAATCTTTTTTTGTTCTCTTATCGACAAAAGTGAAACCATCAATTCGTGCCTTCTTTGGCTCATTCCACTCCTGGACGGTGATCGAGACGTTGTCTCTAACAATGGCTCCGCATTGGCTGACAAACTTGGTGGCGTTCTTGCGGGGCTCCAGCGGCCTGCCGGTTGCACTGTCGACAACCTCGATGGTGCATGTTTCTCCTTGTTTCATCGTCTTGGTTGCGCCACGCTTTGACGACGTACTCGATTGTTTCGACGATCCGGCCGAGGGCTAAAATAAGAAAGAGTCGCGCGCGTTAGTACACACATATTTATTCAAATCAGTTAGTTTGTATCACCAGAGGCTCAATGTATATATATACCTCGGCGCCGGAGGTGGTTGCTACTTCCATTTGAAGATCGTCGTTTATCGACGTTTGTTCGGCATCATCTTGCTGACGGCGCCCTTCATCTTCACCGTCAAGGTTCAGATAAGAAGAGATATCATCTTCTTCTTCTCCGGTCGGCACATATAGAATATCGCCGTTTATGATGCCGAACATATGTGCTTCACCGTCCGGATCATAGTTGTCCATAATCGGGTCAGCTCTATCGTCCGCCATTATGTCAGTCCTGAAAACATGTAGTAAAAACAAATTAATTAAGTGAAGAAGGGGGGCGGTGGCGGTGGCGGTGGCGAAAGGGCGGTGGCGAAAGGAGGGGGCGAGGAAGGGGTGGGAGAGGGTGTCGCGGTAGAGCGCGAGACGGGGCGGCAGACGACGGCGTCACGGAGAGGGGAGGCGAGGACAACACATTTATAACCCTCGCCGTCCCCTCTCGATCCCTAAAAAAACACCGCGCGCATCGCCGCCCCCCTCGCCGCCCCTCTCCGTATAAACAAATTGTGTATTCAAAAAATATTGATGATTTTGTGGAAAAAACAGGAATAAAAACATATTGTGTATTCAAAAAATGTTTAGGGATTTCAGAATAGTTCACGTGTTTAAAAATTATTCGTGTATTTCAAAAAATTGATTTTATTAGACACAAAAAATTCTTTCACGTATTTTCACGTATTTAATTTTAAAAATTCTTTCTTTTTTTCTTCTTCCTTTTTTTCTTCTTTCTTTTTTCTTCTGTTGTTTTCTTCCTTTTTCTTTTTTTCTTCCTTTTTCCTTTTTTCTTCCTTTTTCTTGTTTTTCTTCTGTTTTTCTTTTGTTTTCTTCTTCCTTCTTTCTTCTTCTTCCTTTTTCCTTTTTCTTTCTTCTTCTTCTTCCTTTTTCCTTTTTCCTTTTCTTCTTCTTCTTCCTTTTTCTTCTTCCTTCTTCTTCTCCCACGATGGGCGGCGGGCAAGGGCAGGGCCAGCGGGCGGCGGGCAAGGGCCGGAGGACGGCAGGCAGGGCCAGCGGGCGGCGGGCGGCAGGGCGGCGGGGCGGCGGGCGGCGGGCAAGGGCGCAAGGCACGGGCGGCGGGCAAGGGCAGGGCACGGGCGGAGGCGGCGCTCACTGGGGACGGGGGCGGCGGCGCGCAGGGCTTCGGCGTCGGCGTCGGCGTCGGGGCAGGGCTTCGGCGTCGGCGTCGGCGTCGGGGCAGGGCTTCGGCGTCGGCGTCGGCCGGGGCAGCGCTTCGGCGTCGAGAGAGAGGAGAATGGGAAGTGGCAAAACTGCTAAGTGCAGTATTTATAGACGCACCTTTAGTCGCGGTTGGAGAGGCGGACCGCGACTAAAGGTACCCTTTAGTCGCGGCCCGCCACCCCAACCGCGACTAAAGGGTACCCTTTAGTCGCGGTCCGCCTCCCCAACCGCGACTAAAGGGTTTTGGCGCCGCCTCCGTTCCCGCGCAGAAAGACCCTTTAGTCGCGGTTGGAGAGGCGGACCGCGACTAAAGGTACCCTTTAGTCGCGGTCCGCCTCCCCAACCGCGACTAAAGGTCTGTGCTAGAACTGGCGCGGTGCGGTGGGATGTTTAGTCCCACCTCGCTAGCCGAGAGGCTTCGACAGTGGTTTATAAGCGCGGCTGCGCTCACCACTTCGAGCTCCTCTCCAATGCAGGCTTACGGGCCTATTCTGTCACTATGTGCCTGTGGGCCTACTCGGCCTTCTGCGGGCCTGAATCCTGGCCCTTTAATGGGTTTCTAGTCGTATTCAGGCCGTGGTGGCCCAGTAGGTGGCATATTTTCTTTTTTCTTCCTTTTTCCTTTTTCCTTTTTCTTCTGTTTTTTCTTCTGTTTTTTCTTCTGTTTTTTTATGTTTTTCTTCTGTTTGTTTTTTTCTTCTGTTTTTCCTTTTTTCTTCTGTTTTTTTCTTCCTTTTTCCTTCTTTCTTCTTCTTCCTTTTTCCTTTTAAAATCAGAAAAATAAAACTAATTCATTTTAAAATCTTAAAAATACAATTATATATCAAAAAAATCAGAAAAATAAAACTAATTCATTTTAAAACCCCTTGAAGGTTTGACAAAAGGTTTGATATCCTTTTTTCCTTTTTCCTTTTTTCTTCTGTTTTTTTCTTCTGTTTTTTTTATGTTTTTCTTCTGTTTGTTTTTTTCTTCTGTTTTTCCTTTTTCTTCTGTTTTTTCTTCTGTTTTTTTCTTCCTTTTTCCTTCTTTCTTCTTCTTCCTTTTTCCTTTTAAAATCAGAAAAATAAAACTAATTCATTTTAAAATCTTAAAAATACAATTATATATCAAAAAAATCAGAAAAATAAAACTAATTCATTTTAAAACCCCTTGAAGGTTTGACAAAAGGTTTGATATCCTTTTTTCCTTTTTCCTTTTTTCTTCTGTTTTTTTCTTCTGTTTTTTTTATGTTTTTCTTCTGTTTGTTTTTTTCTTCTGTTTTTCCTTTTTTCTTCTGTTTTTTTCTTCTGTTTTTTTCTTCCTTTTTCCTTCTTTCTTCTTCTTCCTTTTTCCTTTTAAAATCAGAAAAATAAAACTAATTCATTTTAAAATCTTAAAAATACAATTATATATCAAAAAAATCAGAAAAATAAAACTAATTCATTTTAAAACCCCTTGAAGGTTTGACAAAAGGTTTGATACAATAAATTATTACACATCATTTCTTCCCTTGTGTCCCTGCTTGCTTACGATTGTGCCGTATCCATGGAGCATCCTCATCATTTAACTTAATGCTTGGGTCGGTGTTCACTTTGAAGGGCGGAATTTCAGCAAACATATTATAATCTTCTGACATGTCTGTCTTGTCCTCCACTCCCACGATGTTTCTTTTCCCTGAAAGAACAATGTGGCGCTTTGGATCATCGCATGATGCACTGATCGTTTTCTTATCTTTCCGTTTCCTCGGTTTGCTACTCATGTCCTTCACATAGAAAACCTGAGCGACATCTTTCGCTAGGACGAATGGTTCGTCAAGGTAACCAAGATTGTTGAAATCCACCATTGTCATTCCGTATTGCTGGTCCACCTTTACCCCACCTCCTGTTAGCTTGAACCATTTGCACCGGAACAAAGGGACCTTAAAGGAGGGTCCATAGTCAAGTTCCCATATCTCCTCTATGTAACCATAATATGTGACCTTTTGCCCATTCTCGGTTGCTGCATCAAAGCGGACACCACTGTTTTGGTTGGTGCTCTTTTTATCTTGGGCGATCGTGTAAAATGTATTCCCATTTATCTCGTACCCTTGGAAAGTCGTTATAGTCGAAGATGGTGTCTTGGCCAACATGTACAGCTGATCTACAACATCATTGTCATTCATTAAATGTTTTCTCAACCAACTGCCGAAAGTCTCCATGTGGGCCTTCCTAATCCAGGATTCAGGCTTCCCCGGGTTGTCCGAGCGTAAAATATTCTTGTGTTTCTCAAAGTACGGAGCCACCAAGCTGGAATTGGTCAGTACAGTGTGGTGTGCTTCAGTCAGAGAATGGCCGTCCATACATATCGTTGATTTCCTTCCGATCGTGCCTTTTCCACTTAGTCTCCCCTCGTGCCGCGATCGAGGAAGACCAATCGGCTTAAGGTCAGGAACAAAGTCAACACAAAACTCAATTACCTCCTCATTTCCATAGCCCTTGGCGATGCTTCCTTCTGGCCTAGCACGGTTACGAACATATTTCTTTAATACTCCCATGAACCTCTCGAAGGGGAACATATTGTGTAGAAATACAGGACCGAGAACGAAAATCTCTTCGACTAGGTGAACCAGGAGGTGCGTCATAATATTGAAGAAGGATGGCGGGAACACCAACTCGAAACTGACAAGACATTGGATCACATCGTTCTGTAACCGTGGTAGAACTTCTGGATTGATTACCTTCTGAGAGATTGCATTGAGGAATGCACATAGCTTCACAATGGCTACTCGAACATTTTCCGGCAGGAGCCCCCTCAAAGCAATCGGAAGCAATTGCGTCATAATCACGTGGCAGTCGTGAGACTTCAGGTTTTGGAACTTTTTCTCCGCCATGTTTATTATTCCCTTTATATTGGACGAGAATCCAGACGGGACCTTCATACTGCTCAGGCATTCAAAAAAGATGACCTTCTCTTCTTTGGTCAGAGCGTAGCTGGCACGACCTTGAAACCATTCCGGATGCCGGTCATCAGGGTCTTTCAAACGTTGCTGGTCCTGCCGTGCTTCCTTTGTATCATTTGTCTTCCCATACACGCCCAAGAAGCTTAGGAGGTTCACGCAAATATTCTTCGTAACGTGCATCACGTCGATTGCAGAGCGGACATCTAGGACTTTCCAATATTCTAGCTCCCAGAATATAGATTTCTTCTTCCACATGGCTGCGTGCCCGTCAGCTCCCTTCGGAACTGATTGTCCGCCAGGACCCTTTCCAAAGATGACTTTCAAATCCTTGACCATATCAAATACCTCAGCACCAGTGCGTTCCGCAGGCTTCGGCCGGTGATCTGCCTTGCCGTTGTAATGCTTGCCTTTCTTTCTTACTGGATGAATTTTCGGAAGAAATCGACGATGCCCAAGGTACACGTTCTTCTTACAATTTGGCAAATGTACACTTTCAGTCTCATGTAAGCAGTGCGTGCATGCATTGTATCCCTTATTTGACAGTCCCGAAAGGTTACTAAGAGCAGGCCAATCGTTGATGGTTACGAAAAGCAACGCTCGTAGGTCAAATTCCTCTTGTTTGTGCTCATCCCACACACGGACACCACCCCACAGCTGTAAAAGTTCATCAACTAATGGCCTTAGGTACACATCGATGTCGTTGCCGGGTTGCTTCGGACCTTCGATGAGCACTGGCATCATAATGAACTTCCGCTTCATGCACAACCAAGGAGGAAGGTTGTAGATGCATAGAGTCACGGGCCAGGTGCTATGGCTGGAGCTCTGCTCGCCAAAAGGATTCATGCCATCCGTACTTAGAGCAAATCTTATGTTCCTTGCGTCAGCTGCAAAATCTTTGAACCATCTGTCGATCTTTCTCCATTGCGTTCCATCTGCGGTGTGTCTCAACTCCCCGTCCGACTTACGGTCCTCTTTGTGCCATCGCAACAACTTGGCATGCTCTTTGTTCCTGAACAGACGTTTCAACCGTGGTATTATAGGAGCATACCACATCACCTTGGCGGGAACCCTCTTCCTGGGTTTCTGGCCCTCAACATCGTCACCAGGGTCATCGCCTCTGATCTTATAACGCAATGCAGTGCATACCGGGCATTCATTCAAATTCTCGTATTCACCGCGGTAGAGGATGCAGTCGTTGATGCATGCATGTATCTTCAGAACCTCTAAACCTAGAGGGCAGACAACCTTCTTTGCTTCGTACGTACTGGCGGGCAACTCGTTATCCTTTGGAAACATATTCTTCAACATTTTCAGCAAGTTTTCAAATGCCGAGTCAGCTACACCTGCCTCTGCCTTCCATTTCAGCAAATCCAGTGTGCAGCCCAGCTTTTTCAGACCATCATCGCATCCGGGGTACAGCGCCTTTCTGTGATCCTCTAACATGCGATCCAAATTCTCCCTCTCCTTTTCAGTTTCGCAGCGTCTCCGTGCATCAGCAATGGTCCGACCAAGATCATCAACGGGATCATCACGTGCCTCTTCTTCACCTTCCCCTTCACCTTCAGCATCCTCCATGAAAGTATCACCGAAATGAGCAAGATAGCTTTCATCGATGAAATCATCCCCTTCTTCATCTTCTTCCATTATAACCCCTCTTTCTCCATGCTTGGTCCAACAATTATAGCTTGGCATGAAACCGTGCCGAAGCAGATGCATGTGAACATCTCTTGAGGAAGAGTAACCCTTCTGATTCTTACAGATAACACATGGACAGATAACAAAACCCCCCTGCTTGTTCGCATTAGCCACTACGAGGAAATCTTTCAAACCCGTAGTGAACTCGCCGGAGAGTCGGTTACCGTACATCCATTGCCGATTCATCTGCATTATTATAATATAAAATATATAATTAACCATCATGCATTTGTTAAACTAACTAGCTACAAACAATATAAATTAAACAATGAACTGCACACATGCATATTTTATCAATGACACACATGCATGAAAGGTTCAAGTTGCTAACCGCGATCGAGGAGGAAAAAATAAATGAGGAACCTCAAGTGTGGCTCCAACACTTCATATCATGTTTGTTTCACCCTCTTAGGGCATTTCATCAAACACCTTGTGTGCATAAGAGGAACCAAAAGCAAACCTACACCCCCTTGTGAAGCTTGTGAAGAGAAGTGGCACCAAATGGCTAAGTGAGCGTGCTGAACTGGTATATATAGGGGAGGAGCTTTAGTCGCGGTTGGCCTGGCCAACCGCGACTAAAGGCCTTTGCGCACCTTTAGTCGCGGTTGGCCTGGCCAACCGCGACTAAAGCCCCTCACGTGCACCAGCTGGCCACCGAGCGCCCTGGGCCCAGGCCTTTGGTCGCGGTTCGTCTGCCGAACCGCGACCAAAGACTTCATTAGTCGCGGTTCCTACAGTTTCGCGACTAATGGGGCTGGACGGAAGCCTCTTTTTCTACCAGTGATGTTTTTCTTTTTGCGGGGCTAAGAGGTTATCTTTTTCGAAACGCTCAAAGCCATGGGGGAGGGAGACTCCTCCATGTAGTAGAGTTGGGGTACACGTTACTAGCAGGGCTTGAATTGAGCCAAACTGCCGTTCTAGCTTCCGCGTCACCGAAACAAACAAGCCAAGCTGCGACTAGCGGCATCTTGGAACCTGCTGATACAATCGAGAAAATTGCCCCTTTCAACCTACGAAAGACATGGGACGTGTCCTCTTTGCCCCCTCGCGCGAAGCTGCCCATCTAGTCAACCAGACCCTCCTCCCACGGACGCAACCTCCATGGCCTCTGACGAGCTCCCCCTTAACACATTCCTCTCACCCCAACCCAGTGCTGTCGGTGGTGCTTCAACTCCCTTCTTCCATTATTCAGCATTCTTGCGGGGGCTATCTACCTCGCGCTTGGTGCGCGAGGTGACACAGTTCATGCCAGATCAAGGGTCATGTCGGCTGACCCTCGTCTTTCCTTTTTCAAACTTGTCGAGGAGTCCACCGCTACCCCCTGCTCTCACACGGAGCTGATGTCGTTGCCTTGTGTCATGTGGCCATCCTCCTCCGCAGCTAGGTAGGATGCTGAGATCTGGAAAACCAAAAAAGGACAACCTAATAACGAGAAGGTCTGTCACGGAAGAGAAAATATAGAGGATGTAGTTTAGGGAGTCTGATAAGGAAAGCACTGAAAGCCTCTAAAAGCTTTAGAGGGCCTCTAAAAACTTTAGGGAGTCTGATATGGAGAGCGATCAAAGCGTCTAAAACGTTTTAAGCAATCCACTATAGTTTCTCTAAGAAGGCAGTCGGTATGCCATTAATCATAACTAGAGAAATCCCCCATAAAGATCATTATTGGATAAATATGGCATGTTTGGTCCAAAGAAAATTCATATACATTTGTAGAATTCTCCCTGGGAATTTTTCCAATATAGGAAGTTTGGTTTATAGGAATAAATACCATAGGAACTTTTCATATGGTCTACATGGCATGCAATCCCATAGGACAATTTATTTACATTGGGCATGACCTCATGTAAAAATTTCTTTGTTTCACTCACAACCATGACATATACCAAATCATTCACAAAAAAACTACATTTTCCGGTGGTGTGCTGATACGTGTTAAATGTACTTATAATTTTAAAATTTTCATAATATTTCTCATTCAATTATTCATTGTTTTATATTTCGTTGAACTTACCCATCAATAAACAGCTAGACGAACCAGTTTATGTCAATGTGTCTATGGGTACAAATAAAAAAAATGTGTCTATGGGTACGTGTATTTTCCATAATTCAAGAAAATAAGAGAAACATCAGCATATATTTTGTCATAGGACCAGAGCCAAAAGGTGGACCCATGGGGCAGCCCACAGGGTCCACACGCACCCTTAGCAAAGTTAGCGAGAGGTATGCGCGCTGTGTGACGTGATTCGACCCACTTTTTGTTCCTGAGTTTCTTAGACTCTATGCCATTGGGAACGGACACCTTCCTTGATTGTTGGCTTCGGAATAGAGTTAGCTTCTAGACGTCATAGAAAAGGGGATTTGATAGTCTCGTCATTTGCACGGCTTGGGCCTTATGGAAGCAACGAAATGCCCTGAGTTTTCAATAGACCGGAACAACAAAATGGTGCTGCTAGTCTTGCTAACATGATCCTTGTTGAACTTAGAGATTGGAAAGTGGCTCTCAATGGAGTAGGTGGTTTACAACGTTTTGTGAGAGAGATACTAGCTAGCAGGGTTTGTGTGGGTGTACCTACGTTGATGTTCGCATCATCGTGAGGATTCTTGTAAACACTTTTCTCCCCTCTATAAAAATATGGTATCTGATTTACGTACTCTAAAAAAAGTTTCTTAGATTTAATCAGCTTTTTCCCTCAAAAAAATTAATCAGTTTTCAACTGTTCTGCTTTTTTTGTTACCTGATTTCCCCCCGAAGAACCTTCAAAGTTTATGTTTCTTTTTTACATTCTGATTTCATTTCTCATTTCTTCTTTATTGACTATGTTGTCACATAAGGAATATCATTGTTAAGCCATCATGAAAACATCACTACTGGGAAAGGACTTATAGGTGATCACAAATTAGTGGCGGGCAGGGCAGGGCGCCACGGTGCGCCCACCACAAGTTATGCAGAAGCAGTGGTGGGTGCTTTTGGATGCCCGCCACACATGCGGTCCCTTCATATGTTTTTTTGTATAACTCAGCTGTGGTGGGCCAGCAGAGACACCCGCCTGCTGACATCAGATTTTGGCACGACGTAAAAGGCAAACTAGATGGTCTAAAGTGAAAGGGTTTTCAACATGAAAAGTTTCACGTCGCCGAGTGGAAGAACTTTGATGTTTAGGTTATCGTCATCCGACCTCATCTTAGGGGCCGAAACTGTACTCCGAGTGGCAGAATTTAGTGTTTCTAGTGCTTTTCGGCCGATTAAGCCTCCAAGACGACCTCAGATGAAGGAGCACTCTACATGGATTGTCTTCGTCTCTTCGAGGCAATCAATTTTGATATATAAATCATCTCAATCCAAGTTCATATGCAAAAGTTAGAGGCAATGCGCTGTAGACTGACTCTGAGCGAAAATATGGCGCGGGGTACTAGACACCCACCTGGGTAATGTCTGATGGGTCGCGTGAGTCATTCGGCTATCAAGACAACCTTGAATCGAAAAACCTTCAAAACAAAAAGGTTTCGCCTCGTCGAGCCGATTGATTTTCTTATATAATTCGTGTCAATCCGAGGACGTATGCGACCTAGAGAGGCAAATCAAGATTAGGATGTGTTTTCATTCGGAAAATCCGAGTGAAAAGTTTACCATCCGAGTGAAAACTTGCCGTCCGAGTAGAAGATTGCCGTCCGAGTGAAGATATTGCCATATGAATGAAATATTGTCATCCTAGTGAAACATTCCAAGTGGAAAAATCTAGCCGGGTGATCTGAGTGAAGGACCCTAACATCCGAGTGGAGAGATTCGAATCCGAGTGCTCCAACCAGAAGCTGAAAATGTGCCTGAAAAGTTATCTAGATGGCTTCGGATGGAAAAGTGTTCAACACGAAAGTTGTGTGTGTCATCGAAACGGTCAACTTTGGTTTTGGGTCATCATCATATGAGATAGTATACAACCTGCAAGTTCACTACAAGACTTGGACAGCCCAGTCAACTGCATGACCAAGTCCGAATGGAGGTTAAAGATGGCTTCATAGAGTATTCAAGATGGCCTTATTTGAAAAAATGATCAACATGAGAGTTGTTCGTCTCGTCGAGACGCATAATTTCGATGTTTGGGCTGTCTCGATCGGAGGTAATATGCAGATTCAATGGCCCGCACAAGGAAGAAGACAGAAGTTTGGGCCAGATTCAGACTGAATCCAAGTTGGACTAGAACTAGGACTCTAGGATGTGAATTGATATAGTTTTTCATGTAAGGCGAGTCTAGATGATTCCTTTGTTTATACGGGAAGTCCAGCCGCCTCTTATATATATTGGAGGTGACGGCCAATTGAACAACACACAATCGAAACTCTGAAAAAAGTAAAGAGGGTTACGGGAAGTCCAGCCGCCTCTAGGATGTGAAATTGAAAAGCACTACAAAATGAACTCTAAAAAGGTTGAAACTTGGCATGATATCATCATTTCACCCGCATAGCATGTGCAAAAAAGTAAAGAGGGTTACGACAAAAACTGGATGCACTTCATGTACAAACTGGACAATCTCTTTCGAAGTATCAGGGTTTCGGACGAAAACTCATCTGTTACACCGGCTATTCAAAATTTTAATAACTTATTAATTACAACTCCAGACGTATTATCAATTTGAATATAATGATAAAACACATTAATATTAAACATAAGAAAAAATAATCACTGAAAAATCTATTTTTAAAGTTAAGTTATTCACGAACTAGTGATTAACACAAATTTAAAATAATTCAAATTTAAACTATTCAAACTTTTTGTACCTAAAACAAAAATATTCACAAAGA
Organism: Triticum aestivum; assembly: GCF_018294505.1. Taxonomy (NCBI): domain Eukaryota; kingdom Viridiplantae; phylum Streptophyta; class Magnoliopsida; order Poales; family Poaceae; genus Triticum; species Triticum aestivum. The sequence continues at coordinate 719,008,121 of NC_057803.1, read as the reverse complement.
AACTCTAAATACAGCAAAAAACTACTCAGAAATAAATAAAAGAAAATATATAAACCACAAAAGAAAAAAACTATATAAAAAATTATTTCCGCGCTGCCCAGTGGGCCTCCTCGGCCTTGGGCGTGGTTATGCAGGTCCATAAGGCTTAGCAGGCTCACAGAGCAGTGCAGCAAAGTTAGGCCCAGAGGCCTGCATTAGAGAGGAGCTCGAAGAAGCAGCCGCGGCTGGGTTTATAAACCAGTGCAGCTGCCCTTCGCTAGGCGAGGTGGGACTAAACATTGTGCACCGCGGAACGGGAGCGCATCCCCTTTAGTACCGGTTCGTGGCTTCAACCGGTACTAAAGGTCGGGTCCTTAGTACCGGATGGAGCCACAAACCGATACTAAAGGGGGTCGCTTCCCGCCGCTTGGCCTGGCCAAATTTGACATTTAGTACCGGTTTTTGGCTCCAACCGGTACTAAAGGCCTCTGCTACGTCTTGAGCTTGCGTTGGTTTTCCTCGAAGAGGAGAGGGTGATGCAGCAAAGTGTAGCGTAAGTATTTCCCTTAGTTTTGAGAACCAAGGTATCAATCCAGTAGGAGGCTCCTCAAAAGTCCCACGCACCTACACAAACAAACTGAGAACTCGCAACCAATGCAATAAAGGGGTTGTCAATCCCTTCACGGCCACTTGTGAAAGTGAGATCTAATAAAGATAGTATGGTAAGATAAATATATTTTTGGTATTTTATGATATAGATGCAAAAAGTAAAGATGCAAATAAAAGTAGATGGAAAGCAAATATGATAAGAGATAGACCCGGGGGCTATAGGTTTCACTAGAGGCTTCTCTCAAGATAGCATAAGTATTACGGTGGGTGAACAAATTACTGTCGAGCAATTGATAGAAAAGCACATAGTTATGAGATTATCTAGGCATGATCATGTATATAGGCATCACGTCCATAACAAGTAGACCGACTCCTGCCTGCATCTACTACTATTACTCCACACATCGACCGACTCCTGCCTGCATCTAGAGTATTAAGTTCATAAGAACAGAGTAACACATTAAGCAAGATGACATGATGTAGAGGGATAAACACATGCAATATGATATAAACCCCATCTTGTTATCCTCGATGGCAACAATACAATACGTGCCTTGCAACCCTTTCTGTTACTGGGTAAGGACACCGCAAGATTGAACCCAAAGCTAAGCACTTCTCCCATGGCAAGAAAAACCAATCTAGTAGGCCAAACCAAGCTGATAATTCGAAGAGACTTGCAAAGATAACTCAATCATACATAAAAGAATTCAGAGAAGATTCAAATATTATTCATAGATAAACTTGATCATAAACCCACAATTCATCGGATCTCGACAAACACACCGCAAAAAGATTTTACATTGAATAGATCTCCACAAGAGAGGGGGAGAGCATTGTGTTGAGATCCAAAAAGAGAGAAGAAGCCATCTAGGTAATAACTATGGACCCGTAAGTCTGTGGTAAACTACTCACAACTCATCGAAGGGGCAAGGATGTTGATGTAGAGGCCCTCCATGGTCGATTCCCCCTCTGGCAGAGTGTCGGCGAAGGCTCCAAGATGAGATATCGCGGATACAGAAGGTTACGGCGGTGAAAATTGTGTTTCGTGGTGCCCCTAGATGTTTTCGGGGTACGTATGTATATATAGGAGGAAGAAGTACATCGGTGGCCGCCCGAGGGGCCCACGAGATAGGGGGCGTGCCCTACAGGGGGGGCCCTATCTTGTGGGGCCCTCGGGAGCTTCTTGACTTGCACTCCAAGCTCTTCGGATCAGGTTCGTTCCAAAAATCACGCTCCCGAAGGTTTCATTCCGTTTGGACTCCGTTTGATATTCCTTTTCTTCAAAATACTGAATTAGGCAAAAAAAAACAGCAATATGGGCTGGGCCTCCGGTTAGTAGGTTAGTCCTAAAAATGATATAAATGTGTAAAATAAAGCCCATAAACATGCAAAAGGGGTAATATAACATGGAACAATAAAAAATTATAGATACGTTGGAGACGTATCAAGCATCGTCAAGCTTAATTCCCGCTCGTCCTCGAGTAGGTAAATGATAAAAAGAGAATTTTTGATGTGGAATGCTACCTAGCATAATTTATAATGTAATTTTCTTTATTGTGGCATGAATGTTCAGATCCAAATGAATACAAAATAAAAGTTCATATTGATAAAAGAAATAGTAACACTTCAAGCATACTAATCAAAGTAATCATGTCTTCTCAAAATAACATGGCGAAAGAATGTTCATCCCTACAAAATCATATAGTTAGGCTATGCTTCATTTTCGTCACACAAAGATGTTCCCAACTTCTATACCCCCGATGAAAAGCCAAGCAATTATTTCATACTTAAATAATCTCAAACTTTTTCAACCTTCACGCAATACATGAGCGTGATCCATGGATATAGCACTATGGGTGGAATAGAATATGATGATGGGGATTGTGTGGAGAAGACAAAAAGGAGAAAGTCTCACATTGACGAGGATAATCAACAGGCTATGGAGATGCCCATCAATTGATGTCAACATGAGGAGTAGGGATTGCCATGCAACGGATGCACTAGAGCTATAAAACAATGCTCAACAAAAAAAACTAGTGGGTGTGCATCCAACTTGCTTGCTCACGAAGACCTAGGGCATTTGAGGAAGCCCATCGTAGGAATATACAAGCCAAGTTCTATAATGAAAAATTCCCACTAGTATGAAAATACAACTTAGGAGACCCACTATATGAAAAACGTGGTGCTACTTTGAAGCACAATATATGAGACTCACTACATGAAGAACAAGGTGCTACTTTGAAGCACAAGTGTGGAGAAAGAGATAGTAACATTGCCCTTTTTATTTATTTATCCTTTTTTTCTTTTTTTTCTTTTTTTCTTTTTTTCCTTTTTTGGGCCTTTCTTTTTTTTTCTTTTGGCCTTTCTTCTTACCCCCCCCTTTTTTCTTTGGGCAATGTTCTAATAATGATGATCATCACACTTCTATTGATTACAATATAAAAATTACAACTCGAAACTAGAACAAGATATGACTCTATATGAATGCCTCCGGCGGTGTACCAGGATGGTGCAATGAATCAAGAGTAACATGTATGAAAAATAATGCTTGGTGGCTTTGCCACAAATACGATGTCAACTACATGATCATGCAATGGCAATATGACAAAAGTAAAGTATGTCATGAAAATGATGAACGGAACGGTTGAAAGTTGCATGGCAATATATCTTGGAATGGCTATGGAAATGCCATAATAGATAGGTATGGTGGCTTTTTTGAGGAAGATATAAGGAGGTTTATGGGTGATAGAGCATATCGTATCACGGGGTTTGGATGCACCGGCGAAGTTTGCACCAATTCTCAAGGTGAGAAAGGGCAATGCACGGTACCGAAGAGGCTAGCAAAGGTGGAAAGGCAGAAGTGCGTATAATCCATGGACTCAACATTAGTCAAAAGAACTCATATACTTATTACAAAAATTTAGAAGTCATCAAAAATCAAGTACTACGAGCATGCTCCTAGGAGGATAGATTGGTAGGAAAAGACCATCACTCGCCCCCGACCGCCACTCATAAGGATGCACAAGCCAAGTACACTACATGTTTCAAATTTGTTACACAACTTTAACCACACATGCATGCTACGGACTTGCTAACTTCAACACAAGCATTCGTTGAATTCATAATCACCCAACTAGCATGACTTTAATATCACTACCTCCATATCTCAAAACAATTATCAAGTATCAAGTTGATCATAGCATCCAATTCACTTTTCTATGATAGTTTTTATTATACCCAACTTGGATGCTCATCATTCTAGGACCAACTTTATGACCATAGCAAATACCATGCTATTCTAAAAGACTCTCAAAATGATATAAGTGAAGCATGAGAGACTAGCAATTTCTTCAAAATTAAGACATCACCGTGCTCTAAAAGATATAAGTGAAGCACTAGAGCGAAAACTATCAAGCTCAAAAGATATAAGTGAAGCACATAGAGTATTCTAGCAAATTCTAATCAAATAGGCTTCTCCCAAACGGTGTGTACAGCAAGGATGATTGTGGTAAACTAAAAAGCAAATACTAATATAATACACGACGCTCCAAGCAAAACACATATCATGTAGCGAATAAAAATATAGCTCCAAGTAAAGTTACCAATGAACGAAGACGAAAGAGGGGATGCCTTCCCGGGGCATCCCCAAGCTTAGGCTTTTGGATATTATTGAATATCTTGGGGTGACATGGGCATCCCCAAGCTTAGGCTCTTGCCACCCTTTATTCCATAGTCCATAAAAGCTTTACCCAAAACTTGAAAACTTCACAACACAAAACTCAACAGGAAATCTTATAAGCTCCGTTAGTGAAAGAAAATAAAACCACCATATAAGGTACTGCAATGAACTCATTCTTTATTTATTTTGGTGTTAAACCTACTTCATTCCAACTTCTTTATGGTTCGTAGAATGAATTACTAGCCATAGATGCATTGAAATAAGCAAACAACACACGAAAAACAGAATCTGTCAAAAACAGAACAGTCTGTAGCAATCTGTAACTAACGCAAACTTCTGTAACTCTAAAAATCCTATGAAAATAGGATGTCCTGGACAATTTGTTTATTGAACAGAAGCAAAAAGAATCAATGCGAAATCACGTTCCTGCGATTTAACAAAATTATATTCGTGCGCGCAAAGTTTCTGTTTTTCAGCAGAATCAAATCAACTATCATCGTAGGTTATCCTATAGGTTCTACTTGGCACAAACACTAATTAAAAGATAAAAACACATCTAAACAGTAGGTAGATGCAAGATTTATTACTAAACAGGAGCAAAAACAAAAAACATAAAGAAAATTGGGTTGCCTCTCAACTAGCGCTATTGTTTAACGCCCCTAGCTAGGCATAAAAGCAAGGATAGATCTAACGAGTGTCATCTTGTATTTTTAGTTTTTTAGCGGAGTCATGCTCGAATCCGGGAGGTTCTTTCCGCTTCCCTTCATACTCGGAAATTTTTAGATCTAAAGAATCCATCCGCTTATTGCAAAGAGTAATCAACATATTCATGTGGTGAAGATTTCCGCTAACACTTTTCAGAGGCTCAAGAGACTTTTGTAAAAAATTGTTACTTCGCAAATCTTTCCAAACACTTGGGTTTCTTCTTGGGTAGGATGTGATCCTCCCTTTTGAGGTAGTGTTCCTGTTGGGGAACGTTGCAGAAAATTAAAATTTTTCCTACGGTTTCACCAAGATCCATCTATGAGTTCATCTAAGCAACGAGTCAAGGGAGAGAGTTTGCATCTACATACCACTTGTAGATCACGAGCGGAAGCTTGCCAAGGGGATGGTGATGATGGAGTCGTACTCGAACGTGATTCGGATCACCGATGTCCAAGTGCTGAACGGATAACACCTCCGCGTTCAACACACTTACGGGACGGGAGACGTCTCCTCCTTCTTGATCCAGCAAGGGGGAAGGAGAGGTTGAGAAAGATTGCTCCAACGGCAGCACGACGGCGTGGTGTAGTTGGTGCAGCAGTACTCCGACAGGGCTTCGCCAAGCACGTACGGAGGAGGAGAGGTGTTGGGGAGGGGAGGGGCTGCGCCTTGGCTTGTGGTGTATTGCAGCCCTCCCCTCACCCCTCTATATATAGGGGAAAGGGCAAGGGGGGCCGGCCCTCTAGGGAAAACCCTAGGGGGGGGGCGGCGGCCAAGGGGTGGGGGGCTTGCCCCCCAAGCAAGGGGGGTGCGCCCCCTTTAGGGTTCCCCCCCCCAACCCTAGGCGCATGGGCCCAAGGGGGGGGGGGCGCCAAGCCCACTAGGGGCTGGCTGCTATCCCCACGCAGCCCAAGTGCCCCCCCGGGAGGGGTGGCCCCTCTCGGTGGACCCCCGGAACCCTTCCGGTGGTCCCAGTACAATACCAGTATGACCCCGAAACTTTCCGGTGCCCGTTTAACAACTTCCCATATACAAAACTTTACCTCCGGACCATTCCGGAACTCCTCGTGACGTCCGGGATCTCATCCGGGACTCCGAACAACATTCGGTAGTCACATACTAGTCTTCCTAACAACCCTAGCGTCACCGAACCTTAAGTGTGTAGACCCTACGGGCTCGGGAGACATGCAGACATGACCGAGACCACTCTCGGGCAATAACCAACAGCGGGGTCTGGATACCCATGTTGGCTCACACATGCTCCTCGATGATTTCATCGGTTGAACCACGATGTCGAGGATTCGATCAAACCCTGTATACAATTCCCTTTGTCAATCGGTACGTTACTTGCCCGAGACTCGATCGTCGGTATCCCAATACCTTGTTCAGTCTCGTTACCGGCAAGTCACTTTACTCATACCGTAATGCATGATCCTGTGGCCAACACCTTGGTCACCTTGAGCTCATTATGATGATGCATTACCGAGTGGGCCCAGAGATACCTCTCCGTCATACGGAGTGACAAATCCCAGTCTCGATCCGCATAAAACAATAGATACTTTCGGAGATACCTGTAGTGCACCTTTATAGTCACCCAGTTACGTTGTGACGTTTGATACACCCAAAGCACTCCTACGGTATCCAGGAGTTACACGCTCTCATGGTCAAAGGAAGAGATACTTGACATTGGCAAAGCTCTAGCAAACGAACTACACGATCTTTGTGCTGTGCTTAGGATTGGGTCTTGTCCATCATATCATTCTCCTAATGATGTGATCCCGTTATCAACGACATCCAATGTCCATAGCCAGGAAACCATGACTATCTGTTGATCACAACGAGCTAGTCAACTAGAGGCTCACTAGGGACATATTGTGGTCTATGTATTCACACGTGTATTACGATTTCCGGATAATACAATTATAGCATGAATAAAAGACAATTATCATGAACAATGAAATATAATAATACTTTTATTATTGCCTCTAGGGCATATTTCCAACAGTCTCCCACTTGCACTAGAGTCACTAATCTAGTTACATTGTGATGAATCGAACACCCATAGAGTTCTGGTGTTGATCATGTTTTGCTCGCGAGAGAGGTTTAGTCAGCGGATCTGTGACATTCAGATCCGTATGTACTTTGCAAATTTCTATGTCTCCATCTTGAACATTTTCACGGATGGAGTTGAAACGACGCTTGATGTGCCTGGTCTTCTTGTGAAACCTGGGCTCCTTAGCAAGGGCAATAGCTCCAGTGTTGTCACAAAAGAGTTTGATTGTCCCCGACGCATTGGGTATGACTCCTAGGTCGGTGATGAACTCCTTCACCTAAATAGCTTCATGCGCTGCCTCCGAGGCTGCCATGTACTCCGCTTCACATGTAGATCCCGCCACGACGCTCTGCTTGCAGCTGCACCAGCTTACTACTCCACCATTCAACATATACACGTATCCGGTTTGTGACTTAGAGTCATCCAGATCTGTGTCGAAGCTAGCATCGACGTAACCCTTTACGACGAGCTCTTCGTCACCTCCATAAACGAGAAACATGTCCTTTGTCCTTTTCAGGTACTTCAGGATATTCTTGACCGCTGTCCAGTGTTCCTTGCCGAGATTACTCTGGTATCTTGCTACCAAACTTACGGCAAGGTTTACATCAGGTCTGGTACACAGCATGGCATACATAATAGATCCTATGGCTGAAGCATAGGGGATGACACTCATCTCTTCTTTATCTTTTGCCGTGGTCGGTGACTGAGCTGAGGTCAATCTCACACCTTGTAACATAGGCAAGAACCCTTTCTTGGACTCATCCATTTTGAACTTTTTCAAAATCTTATCAAGGTATGTGCTTTGTGAAAGACCTATGAGGCATCTCGATCTATCTCTATAGATCTTGATGCCTAATATATAAGCAGCTTCTCCAAGGTCCTTCATTGAAAAACATTTGTTCAAGTAGGCCTTAATGCTGTCCAGAAATTCTATATTATTTCCCATCAAGAGTATGTCATCTACATATAATATGAGAAATGCTACAGAGCTCCCACTCACTTTCTTGTAAACGCAGGCTTCTCCATAAGTCTGCATAAACCCAAACGCTTTGATCATCTCATCAAAGCGAATATTCCAACTCCGAGATGCTTGCACCAGCCCATAAATGGATCGCTGGAGCTTGCATACTTTGTTAGCGTTCTTAGGATCGACAAAACCTTCTGGCTGCATCATATACAGTTCTTCCTTAAGATGCCCGTTAAGGAATGCCGTTTTGACGTCCATCTGCCATATCTCATAATCATAGTATGCGGCAATTGCTAACATGATTCGGACGGACTTCAGCTTCGCTACGGGAGAGAATGTCTCGTCGTAGTCAATCCCTTGAACTTGTCGATAACCCTTAGCGACAAGTCGAGCTTTATAGATGGTAACATTGCCATCCGCGTCCGTCTTCTTCTTAAAGATCCATTTGTTTTCTATCGCTCGCCGATCATTGGGCAAGTCTGTCAAAGTCCATACTTTGTTTTCATACATGGATTCTATCTCGGATTTCATGGCTTCAAGCCATTTATTGGAATCTGGGCCCGCCATCGCTTCTTCATAGTTCGAAGGTTCACCGTTGTCTAACAACATGATTTCCAGGACAGGGTTGCCGTACCACTCTGGTGCGGAACGTGTCCTTGTGGACCTACGAAGTTCAGTAGCAACTTGATCCGAAGTACCTTGATCATCATCATTGTTTTCCTCTTCGATTGGTGTGGGCATCACAGGAACATTTTCCTGAGCTGCACTACTTTCCCGTTCGAGAGGTAGTACTTCATTGAGTTCTACTTTCCTCCCACTTACTTCTTTCGAGAGAAACTCTTTTTCCAAAAGCATCCGTTTTTGGCAACAAAGATCTTGCCTTCGGATCTTAAGTAGAAGATATACCCTACAGTTTCCTTAGGGTATCCTATGAAGACACATTTTTCCGACTTGGGTTCGAGCTTTTCAGGTTGAAGTTTCTTGACATAAGCATCGCATCCCCAAACTTTTAGAAACGACAGCTTAGGTTTCTTCCCAAACCATAATTCATATGGTGTCGTCTCAACGGATTTAGACGGTGCCCTATTTAAAGTGAATGTAGCTGTCTCTAGAGCGTATCCCCAAAATGATAGTGGTAAATCGGTAAGAGACATCATAGACCGCACCATATCCAATAGAGTGCGATTACGACGTTCGGACACACCGTTTCGCTGAGGTGTTCCAGGCGGCGTGAGTTGTGAAACGATTCCACATTTCCTTAAGTGTGTGCCAAATTCGTCACTTAAATATTCTCCTCCATGATCTGATCGTAGGAACTTTATCTTTCGGTCACGTTGATTCTCCACCTCATTCTGAAATTCCTTGAACTTTTCAAAGGTCTCAGACTTGTGTTTCATTAAGTAGACATACCCATATCTACTTAAGTCATCAGTGAGAGTGAGAACATAACGATATCCTCCGTGAGCCTCAACGCTCATTGGACCGCACACATCGGTATGTATGATTTCCAACAAGTTGGTTGCTCGCTCCATTGTTCCGGAGAACGGAGTCTTGGTCATTTTGCCCATGAGGCATGGTTCGCACGTGTCAAACGATTCATAATCAAGAGACTCTAAAAGTCCATCAGCATGGAGCTTCTTCATGCGCTTGACACCAATGTGACTAAGGCGGCAGTGCCACAAGTATGTGGGACTATCGTTATCAACTTTACATCTTTTGGTATCTACACTATGAACATGTGTAATATTACGCTCGAGATTCATTAAGAATAAACCATTGACCATCGGAGCATGACCATAAAACATATCTCTCATATAAATCGAACAACCATTATTCTCGGACTTAAATGAGTAGCCATCCCGTATTAAACGAGATCCAGATACAATGTTCATGCTCAAACTTGGCACTAAATAACAATTATTCAGGTTCAAAACTAATCCCGTAGGTAAATGTAGAGGCAGCATTCCGATGGCGATCACATCGACTCTGGAACCATTCCCAACGCGCATCGTCACCTCGTCCTTCGCCAGTCTCCGTTTATTCCGTAGCTCCTGCTGTGAGTTACAAATATGAGCAACAGCACCGGTATCAAATACCCAGGAGTTACTACGAGTACTGGTAAGGTACACATCAATTACATGTATATGAAATATACCTTTGGTGTTGCCGGCCTTCTTATCCGCTAAGTACTTGGGGCAGTTCCGCTTCCAGTGACCCTTCCCCTTGCAATAAAAGCACTCAGTCTCAGGCTTGGGTCCATTCTTTGACTTCTTCCCGGCAACTGGCTTACCGGGCGCGGCAACCTCCTTGACGTCCTTCTTGAAGTTCTTCTTACCCTTGCCCTTCTTGAACTTAGTGGTCTTATTGACCATCAACACTTGATGTTCTTTCTTGATTTCAGCCTCTGCTGACTTCAGCATTGAGAACACTTCAGGAATGGTCTTTTCCATCCCCTGCATGTTGTAGTTCATCACAAAGCTCTTGTAGCTTGGTGGGAGAGACTGGAGGATTCTGTCAATGACCGCCTCATCTGGGAGGTTAATGTTCAGCTGGGTCATACGGTTGTGCAACCCAGACATCTTCAGGATGTGCTCACTGACAGAACTATTTTCCTCCATCTTACAACTGTAGAACTTGTCGGAGACATCATATCTCTCGACCCGGGCATGAGCTTGGAAAACTAGTTTCAGCTCTTCGAACATCTCATATGCTCCGTGATGCTCAAAATGCTTTTGGAGCCCCGGTTCTAAGCTGTAAAGTATGCCGCACTGAACGAGGGAGTAATCATCAGCGCGAGTTTGCCAAGCATTCATAATGTCTTGGTTCTCTGGGACGGGAGCGTCACCTAGTGGTCCTTCTAGGACATATTGTTTCCTGGCAGCTATGAGGATGATCCTCAGGTTCCGGACCCAGTCCGTATAGTTGCTGCCATCATCTTTCAGCTTGGTTTTCTCTAGGAACGCGTTGAAGTTCATGTTGACATGAGCGTTGGCCATTTGATCTACAAGACATATTTGCAAAGGTTTTAGACTAAGTTCATGATAATTAAGTTCTAATCAAATTATGAACTCCCACTCAGATTAGACATCCCTCTGGTCATCTAAGTGTTACACGATCCGAGTCGACTAGCCCGTGTCCGATCATCACGTGAGACGGACTAGTCATTGTCGGTGAACATCTTCATGTTGATCGTATCTTCCATACGACTCGTGTTCGACCTTTCGGTCTCCGTGTTCCGAGGCCATGTCTGCACATGCTAGGCTCGTCAAGTTAACCCTAAGTGTTTTCGCTGTGTAAAACTGTCTTACACCCGTTGTATGTGAACGTAAGAATCCATCACACCCGATCATCACGTGGTGCTTAGAAGCGACGAACTGTAGCAACGGTGCACAGTTAGGGGAGAACACTTTTTAAAATTTTGTAAGGGATCATCTTATTTACTACCGTTGTCCTAAGTAAACAAGATGCATAAACATAATAAACATCACATGCAATTATATAGTTGTGACATGATATGGCCAATATCATATAGCTCCATTGATCTCCATCTTCGGGGCTCCATGATCATCTTGTCACCGGCTTGACACCATGATCTCCATCATCATGATCTCCATCATCGTGTCTTTATGAAGTTGTCACGCCAATGACTACTTCTACTTCTATGGCTAACGCGTTTAGCAATAAAGTAAAGTAAGTTACATGGCGTTCTTCAATGACACGCAGGTCATACAAAAATAAAGACAACTCCTATGGCTCCTGCCGGTTGTCATACTCATCGACATGCAAGTCGTGAATCCTATTACAAGAACATGATCTCATACATCACAATTCATCATTCATCACAACTTCTGGCCATATCACATCACATGATCAATCGCTGCAAAAACAAGTTAGACGTCCTCTAATTGTTGTTGCATCTTTTACGTGGCTGCAATTGGGTTCTAGCAAGAACGTTTTCTTACCTATGAATAACCACAACGTGATTTTGTCAACTTCTATTTACCCTTCATAAGGGCCCTTTTCATCGAATCCGCTCCAACTAAAGTGGGAGAGACAGACACCCGCCAGCCACCTTATGCAACTAGTGCATGTTAATCGGTGGAACCGGTCTCACGTAAGCGTACGTGTAAGGTTGGTCCGGGCCGCTTCATCCCACAATACCGCTGAAGCAAGAAAAGACTAGTAGAGGCAAGCAAGTTGACAAGATCCACGCCCACAACAAAACTGTGTTCTACTCGTGCAAAGAGAACTACGCATAGACCTAGCTCATGATGCCACTGTTGGGGAACATTGCAGAAAATTAAAAATTTTCCTACGGTTTCACGAAGATCCATCTATGAGTTCATCTAAGCAACGAGTCAAGGGAGAGAGTTTGCATCTACATACCACTTGTAGATCACGAGTGGAAGCTTGCCAAGGGGATGGTGATGATGGAGTCGTACTCGAACGTGATTCGGATCACCGATGTCCAAGTGCTGAACGGACAGCACCTCCGCGTTCAACACACGTATGGGACGGGAGACGTCTCCTCCTTCTTGATCCAGCAAGGGGGAAGGAGAGGTTGAGAAAGATTGCTCCAACGGCAGCACGACGGCATGGTGTAGTTGGTGCAGCAGTACTCCGACAGGGCTTCGCCAAGCACGTACGGAGGAGGAGAGGTGTTGGGGAGGGGAGGGGCTGCGCCTTGGCTTGTGGTGTATTGCAGCCCTCCCCTCACCCCTCTATATATAGGGGAAAGGGAAAGGGGGGCCGGCCCTCTAGGGAAAACCCTAGGGGGGGCGGCGGCCAAGGGGTGGGGGGCTTGCCCCGCAAGCAAGGGGGGTGCGCCCCTTTAGGGTTTCCCCCCCAACCCTAGGCGCATGGGCCCAAGGGGGGGGCGCCAAGCCCACTAGGGGCTGGTTGCTATCCCCATGCAGCCCAAGTGCCCCCCCGGGAGGGGTGGCCCCTCCCGGTGGACCCCCGGAACCCTTCCGGTGGTCCCAGTACAATACCGGTATGACCCGGAAACTTTCCGGTGCCCGTTTAACAACTTCCCATATATAAAACTTTACCTCCGGACCATTCCGGAACTCCTCGTGACGTCCGGGATCTCATCCGGGACTCCGAACAACATTCGGTAGTCACATACTAGTCTTCCTAACAACCCTAGCGTCACCGAACCTTAAGTGTGTAGACCCTACGGGCTCGGGAGACATGCAGACATGACCGAGACCACTCTCGGGCAATAACCAATAGCGGGGTCTGGATACCCATGTTGGCTCCCACATGCTCCTCGATGATTTCATTGGTTGATCCACGATGTCGAGGATTCGATCAAACCCTGTATACAATTCCCTTTGTCAATCGGTACGTTACTTGCCCGAGACTCGATCGTCGGTATCCCAATACCTTGTTCAGTCTCGTTACTGGCAAGTCACTTTACTCGTACCGTAATGCATGATCCTGTGGCCAACACCTTGGTCACCTTGAGCTCATTATGATGATGCATTACCGAGTGGGCCCAGAGATACCTCTCCGTCATACGGAGTGACAAATCCCAGTCTCGATCCGCATAAAACAATAGATACTTTCGGAGATACCTGTAGTGCACCTTTATAGTCACCCAGTTACGTTGTGACGTTTGATACACCCAAAGCACTCCTACGGTATCCAGGAGTTACACGCTCTCATGGTCAAAGGAAGAGATACTTGACATTGGCAAAGCTCTAGCAAACGAACTACACGATCTTTGTGCTATGCTTAGGATTGGGTCTTGTCCATCACATCATTCTCCTAATGATGTGATCCCGTTATCAACGACATCCAATGTCCATAGCCAGGAAACCATGACTATCTGTTGATCACAACGAGCTAGTCAACTAGAGGCTCACTAGGGACATATTGTGGTCTATGTATTCACACGTGTATTACAATTTCCGGATAATACAGTTATAGCATGAATAAAAGACAATTATCATGAACAATGAAATATAATAATACTTTTATTATTGCCTCTAGGGCATATTTCCAACAGTTCCCACTATTCCCTCTATAATTTCATGCACAATACTGGGATCAATTTCAATGAAATTTCCCTTGGCAATGCAATCCAAGAGTTGCCTATGCGTCATATTTAACCCAACATAAAAATTACGAAGAAGAATTATAAAGTTCACCTCCAGGGTGCACTTGCGATAAGATTCCATCATCCTATACCAAGCATCTTTTAAATTTTCTCCTTGCCTTTGCTTGAAATGAAGAACTTCAAACTCGGAAGACATAGGAGCGGATAAGGAACTAGACATGATGACAAGGTAAACACACGAACAAACAAAAGGCAAGCAAGAGGGAGGAGGAGATTGGGAAAGAGAAGGCAAATAAAACGGCAAGGGTGAAGTGGGGGAGAGGAAAACGAGAGGCAAATGACAAATAATGTAAATACGAGGAAGATGGGTTTGTGATGGGTACTTGGTATGTCTTGACTTGAGCGAAGACCTCCCCGGTAATGGCGCCATAAATCCTTCTTGCTACGTCTTGAGCTTGCGTTGGTTTTCCTCGAAGAGGAGAGGGTGATGCAGCAAAGTGTAGCGTAAGTATTTCCCTCAGTTTTGAGAACCAAGGTATCAATCCAGTAGGAGGCTCCTCAAAAGTCCCACGCACCTATACAAACAAAGTGAGAAATCGCAACCAACACAATAAAGGGGTTGTCAATCCCTTCACGGCCACTTTGTGAAAGTGAGATCTAATAAAGATAGAATGATAAGATAAATATATTTTTGGTATTTTATGATATAGATGCAAAAAGTAAAGATGCAAATAAAATTAGATGGAAAGCAAATATGATAAGAGATAGACCCGGGGGCCATAGGTTTCACTAGAGGCTTCTCTCAAGATAGCATAAGTATTACGGTGGGTGAACAAATTACTGTCGAGCAATTGATAGAAAAGCGCATAGTTATGAGATTATCTAGGCATGATCATGTATATAGGCATCACGTCCATAACAAGTAGACCGACTCCTGCCTGCATCTACTACTATTACTCCACACATCGACCGACTCCTGCCTGCATCTAGAGTATTAAGTTCATAAGAACAGAGTAACACATTAAGCAAGATGACATGATGTAGAGGGATAAACACATGCAATATGATATAAACCCCATCTTGTTATCCTCGATGGCAACAATACAATACGTGCCTTGCAACCCTTTCTGTCACTGGGTAAGGACACCGCAAGATTGAACCCAAAGCTAAGCACTTCTCCCATGGCAAGAAAAACCAATCTAGTAGGCCAAACCAAACTGATAATTCGAAAAGACTTGCAAAGATAACTCAATCATACATAAAAGAATTCAGAGAAGATTCAAATATTATTCATAGATAAACTTGATCATAAACCCACAATTCATCGGATCTCGACAAACACACCGCAAAAAGAGTTTACATCGAATAGATCTCCACAAGAGATGGGAAGAACATTGTATTGAGATCCAAAAAGAGAGAAGAAGCCATCTAGCTAATAACTATGGACCCGTAGGTCTCTGGTAAACTACTCACAACTCATCGGAGGGGCAAGGATTTTGATGTAGAGGCCCTCCATGGTCGATTCCCCCTCTTAGTTTAATTAGTTGAATTAATATAACTAATAAGTGTTTAATGTTTCACCTATGAACATAGGAAATGTCGTCTGACGATGAAAACGGTTTCATTATGTGTGAATACTGTGAAGACCAATGCGGCCTGTGTGGCAGAAATTTCCTAGTTGATGATAGGCGCATCAACATCAAGCTGGATGAGACCTTCGAAGTGGATACAGTAAGTCACAACGACAAGTCTTTTTTCGTAATTAAGCATATGCATGACTTATGTTTCATTTGCTTCAACTTATAATTTTAAATTTTCACTATTCTACTAGCGTATCCCCTGCCATGCAAGAATTTTTGTCTTCGATAAGATAGGTTTCAGTCCTAACAAAACTATGAAGGTAAAAAGGGTTTACTTGAAGACCGAGCATGGTTATACCTTCAACGTCAACTTATACAATAGAGACACCCACACCTATTTTGAATGCAAAACTTGGCAAGCACTATGCAAGGCTTATGCATTTGAGCCTGATATGTTTATCACCTTTGATATTCGTCCCGAAGATGATATTGAAGGTAATAGAGACATTTGGGTTGATGTACAGACGCCTCCAGTTCTACCATTATGTGACTTTCTCAACCATATTTATGTCTTCGATATTGTTTTTTTAAAAATAGTTGACAACTAATTTCTATTGACAGCTTATTTCCATTCAAGCAAACATGTCCAGCGCTTGGTAGACAGGACCGTCCACTATCCCAGGGCTGAACTAAACTGCGAGGAGATAAGTCATTATATTTCATGGCTTGAGGATCTTAATGCTGTCAAGAGAAATTATTTTTCTGAATTTGAAAATCTTAGTACTCAAAACGTGCGACCAACAGTGTTCGTATTGAACTACAGTCACATCTATTTAAGAAAGATGGTAAGATTTTTACTATTTTTTCTCACTGCATCTTTTGCATACATTATTTTCAAGCTAAACTTCATTGCTATTTAGATATATTATAACTGAGCACCTTTCCAGCCCTCTCAGGCTATTAGCATTTTCAGCCTTTGGATCATCAGTCCACGTCGTTTTCGGCCGTCAGATTTACTCTTAATCCCGCTTCGTTGTCTTAGCTAAAACCGAGCGCTTCCTTGTCGGGCCGCTGCTCCGGTGACTATTTTGGACACCTGGTCTGAAATTGGGCCTAATGGGCTTCTACGAGCCTCCATCCATGCAGCCATACCCCACGACGCTCCTTCCTCGCTCTCATCTCACGCATGACCTACCTTCGCCAACCCTAGGTGTGCCGCCGCCACCATGATCTTCATCTCGCAGCCCCTCAACCGCCCCGTCGGAGCGGCGCCTCCGTCTACGCCTAGCCGCCGCTGTTCTCCTTCTCATGTCTTCCCAAAAGGTGCAGCAGGGAGCATCTTTTTCTCGAGCCGACGACGATCTCTATCCCCAAATCAGTGGCGCACTACATCCCTGAAGCACAAGTCCGATTTTTCAAGCCATATCTAGAGTCCTCAGGCGCGCCGTCCCCAGATCCAGCATGTCGAGCAACTAGCCGGAGGTACGTATAGACATCTGACTGGTTTCAATTGGGGCCTCTCGGTTGGGAGGGGTTCAGGGCGTGCGTTAGTTCGAGGGGCTCAAATGGCTCTAAAACGGGTTCCTTCGTGTGCAACTTCTAATTATCTACATCTTATTTATAGATCCTTTGTAGATGTCAACAGAAGGTGTCAAGGTGATCAGTATATTAGAGACTTCAAGTGATCTGAACCGGAAGTTGTCAAAGTTTAGTACCTGAATTTGGTTGATCCGAATGAGAATACCGTAAGTTTTATTGAGTTCATGTGATTTGTTACCCAAACCCATCCCCATATACACGTCCTGGAGTGGCTTCTCTTGTACGCAGAGATGGTTGATACGAACCGGAGCGGCTGTTTGTCTATTCAACGGACGAAATCGATCCGCTGTGGTTTGAAGGAAGTAATCAATCTTCAGTTTCTGGTTGACTCATGGTGGATGATGTATGCCACTTGCTGGTGACGCTTAAGGCAGTAGGTGTGACTTTCTGTTTTCTTTAGTACAAGCATCTGTGCATATAAGCTACCTCACCTTGCACTCTCCCGTCACCCTTAGTACTCAGGCAACAGAACCTTTAGCAGCATGGTTCTTGGCTTGGTCACCCTCTATTTCTTTCCTGCACAACCCCTCTTCAATGCAATGATTACAGTGTTCTAATATCTCACCAATCCTTATTT
>NC_057803.1:718312594-718314655 GCF_018294505.1 Triticum aestivum | reverse complement strand
AAAGAAAAAACAGTGGAAAAAAATCTGACCATATGATGACCATTAACATTCATTGAATCAATCCTGTGAACAAAAGGACAACAGGGTATGTACTCATCATCAAATAGTTGACACCTCATGAAATACATCTGCTAATAATTAAGAAAAACACCATGGGTGTAATAACAACTCCCAACAAGTTCCTTCTCGGAGTCGCTCAACCCATGTAGAGCTACAAAATATAATTACACGGGCTTAAGGAAACAGAAAAATCAAAATGTATAATAAAACAAGATAAAAACTTCCTTAAAAATAAACCTTACCAACAAACGATAAAGGAGACAACGCATCTCCACGACCAACACGATAAAAATCAATACCAATCCAAGTTCCATAGTGTTCAAGCCTAATGATCATTATATCACGAGGACGAACTCCATAATCACTGACCAATCGTTCCCAGGAAGGACCATGGAATTTTCTCCTCATCCGACCATGACTAAACAGAACACCATATAAATAAACCTCATTGCACTGAAGAGCAAGATCAGTATCTTCGTCACCCCTCCTTATGGTTAAAGCCCTACACTCCTCGATGTAACGAGCAAGATGAGCTCTAACACTGCTTGGAACATACTGCACAACAAATCAAAACAAGGATCATAATCAAAATCTAAACAGCATGGGCAGCACGAAAAGAAATAAGCATGTGTGCCAAAAATTGAACAATTATAAAATGACATTCTTACAACACGCCTCCAACAACGCCTATCCAGGACCACACTGAACCCATCTACAGAAGAATCAACAGAAGAACACGGGCCACCAGGCATACGGCAAAAAGGACAAGCCATAACTGCAAGGAACACAATGGTTACCAAGAACTAATCCCACAAAACCCAGTTGAAACTTGACATTTGATAGTGCTGGTAGTCCCCACCCGTAACTAACCCATAAATCTCCATATCCCGGAAATATAATGGGAACAAAAGGAGAAACGGTAGAGGGAAACAGAAAACCCACGAAGGCAACCGGTAAGGAACGACGATATCGCGAACGGAGAAGCGCGGTCGACGCTAAAGAAAGACCGCCGTAAGAGCAGGCAACAAGTGCGGCGGCCGGGACAGCGGCCGCCGTAACCAAGCGACAAGAGCGGCGGCCGCGACGGGCGGAGACGACGGCAAAGAAAGAACAGTGTACGATGACGGTTCGCCCACATCAGAGAGAAACAGATCTCAAAACAGATCAAAAGGTATTACAAAACATTAAAAGTATAAGAACTAAAGCAAAAATAGGAAAACCAGAAAGGAAAACAGGAAACCAGAAAGGAAAACAGGAAACCAGAAATCAGGGGAGAAGCCGTGCGCGCCAAGTGTCCCGCGCGGAGCGCCTCGGAAAAGTCTCAGGAGTACTCCGCGCGTGACACTTGGCGCGCGGGGAGCGCTCCCTCAATTAGTGATTTCGCACAACCGACACAAACAACGGCCGGCAGGCTGGACTCGCGAAAAAGAAAACCCAACAACGGCCCATCCCAACTCACATGGACGTGAACCCAGGTCGCGTCAATGCCATGAACGAGCACGTGGGAGACGATCACATTGTGCAAATTTTAAAGACAAACAAAGATGAACAGTCATGGACTTAGATGTGAGATAGCATATTATATCTAAATGTGAAATAGCAATTCTAATAAAAAAAAGTGGGTCTAGTTGCATGTTGACGGTGGGCACGCAACTAGACCAAATTGTTGCTTGTTGAAGGGTGGATTTGATGAATCTTACAACAATTAATTCATGTGGTGAGAATTAGCAAATAGTTAATCCAATTTTACAAAATGTTCATAAAATAGTATTACAGATTTTAGAATTATTCATGAATTTTAAAAAAGCATCAATTCAAAAAGTGTTCACAATTTATTTTAATTATTATTGTTGAAGAAGCGTTTTTGCCCTTTCAAAAGTGTTCACGTACTAAAACTATCATGAATTAAAAAGAAAAAAAGAAAAGAAAAAAGGCACGAAAAATGAAAAAGATAAAAAATAACAAAAGATATAAAACAGTATGGAATTCTCAAAAAAAAAA
>NC_057803.1:718308378-718312194 GCF_018294505.1 Triticum aestivum | reverse complement strand
TGTTTTATGGAGATGAGCAACCGGTGTGCTAAAGGAGCCAATTAATCATATTTTTTTACATATTCAAAGAAGTACAATATTGGATAATGTAAAAGAGAGGTTCCTCATGGGGCTTCTTGTGCCGGAAATGTACCTCGGTGTGTCCTTGGCCTCTTTTAGACGAGAGTCATCTTGGTGTGCGAGCTTATCCTAGGACCATGGGTTGCTGAGATCAATGTCATCTTGGTAGGTTGCCAGAGGTTTTCTTTAGCCAAGATGCATTGAGTGTGGTTGTTGGTTCAGTTGATGCTCTCTCGGGTTGGTTGGGGAGCGCCAACAAATGCATTTACCTCTGACCACGCCGAGTATCGTGGTCCACCAAGTTTCATACTTTTTATCATTTTTACGTGCAAAATTCATACAACAACAACAACAACAACAACAACAACAACAACAACAACAACAACAACGACGACGACGACGACGACGACGACGACGACAACGACGACGACGACGACGATGATGACGACAACAACGACGACGACGACAAAGCCTTTAATCCCAAACAATTTGAGGTATACTTGAGGTGAAACCCATAAGATCTCGCAACCAACTCATGGTTATGGCACATGGATAGCAAGCTTCCATGCACCCCTGTTCACGGCTAGTTCTCTGGTGATATACTCCAATCCTTCAGATCTCACTTAAGGGACTCCTCCCATGTCAAGTTCAGTCTACCCCGACCTCTCTTGACATTTTCAGCAAGCTTTAGTCGACGGCTATGCACTAGCTCTTCTGGAGTCCTGTGCCAAATATGCCCAAACCATCTCAGACGATTCTGGACAAGTTTCTCTTCGGTCGTTGCTACCCCAACTCGATCTCGTATATCATCATTCCGCTGGTCCTTCCTTGTGTGGCCACACATCCATCTCAACATGCGCATCTTCGTCACACCTAACTGTTGAACATGTCATCTTTTAGTCGACCAACACTCAGTGCCTTACAACATTGCGGGTCGAACCGCCGTCCTATAGAACTTGCCAAAAGCAGAGGATACCAAAAGCTTTGAGTCACTTCATCCATCCAGCATTGATTCGATGGTTCACATCTTCATCGATATCCTCATCCTTTTGCAGCATTGATCCCTCCGAGGCGCCATCTGTCATCAAGGCTAACCTCCTCCTCCTCGTTGTGCCTGGTAAAAATAGAAACCTCATTTTGTAATACGAAACTAGCATGTGAATAAGGTTAAATTTTTCTTTTCGCAAAGAGCATCATTTCAAAATTTTAATAAAGAAAGAAAGACTCATTTTTACAATATTGGACTGCAAATTTGATTTAGCGTCTCAGCATAGCATAATTCATACCCTGGTTGTGAACTGAGCTGAGTGTAGTGTAGCCCTTAGTGTAGTAAATAAATAAAAATGCAAAATTGCAGTACTGCCTTTTAAGGTAATATATTTTGAAGGATGGTAGACCCAGAGCCAGGGCTTTGCCTCCTGCTCCAAGAAAGAAAGTTAGGTTTCGTGCCTCTCGCCGGCACCGGCGCAGGTCCGCCTCATCTCCGGTGGCCCTTGGGTCATGGAGGCGCGGTGGATCCTAGCAAGGGCCGGCGGGAGGGCTCCATTTTTAGTCGTTTTTTTCAATCTTGTTAGGGTTTGTGTCCTACTCAGGAAGGCGAGACGGCGGCGGCTCCCTGAAGATGGAATAAAGGTCTCCCCGCCTAGTCCCCGTTCCAACGGTGCGTCTAGCATCTTTGGTGGATTTGCTCGGCGTTGTTCGTCCACGTTCGTGTGTCTTCGGTTTGGATCCTTCCGATCTACGTTATTTTTCATCGGCGGCGGTTGCTGTTCTGGGGTGCTGGTCCTATGGGGCCTTAACACGACGACTTCCCGACTGTCTACTACAACAAGTTGTGCCCGGCTCCGGCGATGGAGGGACGATGACGGCGGCGCGCCTTCGGCTCGCTTCGGTGCTTGTAGTCGTCGCTAGGTGGTTTACAGATCTGGATGTAATTTTTATTTCTGGTATCCGTTGTATTGCCATGATTGAAGATGAATAGATTGAAAGTTTTTCCGCAACAAAAAGAAGCAGAAGGATGGTAGTATATTTTGAAGGCGTACATGATCCACCGGACACGCTGAGCAAGGTCCGGCGATTTGTGCTCCTGCGTCGCTGACTAGAGGATGATGGATGGAGGCACACCGTGCCTTCTCCTCCTCTGTCAGCGCTTTGGTGAGCCCCTGGTGTGGTTCACCATCATGTTGACCTCCTTGAGCATGCGTGGAAGCTTAATTAGTAGATGCCCGTTGCCATAGAAGATTGCCCATTGCCATACGTCTGAATGGAAGATTAATTAGTCAATCATTGTGCACGTAGTTTTTTTTTGGCGGGTAATTTGCACGTATATTAACCAGCCAAGGTACCAATGTGGTAGAATTGTTAGTTGGTCAATCAGTAGCTAGCCTGCGAATCAACCTGTGGTTGAGATGGTTAGGTGGACAGTGGTATCCCCAACCCATCAGGGTTCAAATCCTGGTGCTCGTGTTATTCCTGGATTCATTTCAGGATTTCCGGCGATGCGCTTTCAGTGGGAGGAGACGTTCCTGTCGACGACGAGGCGCCTACGGTGACTTCGAAAATCTCAAGATGATATGCCGACTCAGTCTCTCGGAGGTGCTCATAGGGGTAGGGTGTGCGTGTGTGCGTTCATAGGCGTTAGTGTATGCGCGTGTATATGAGCGCATGTGTCTGTACTGATGCTCAAAGAAAAAAATCAGTAGCTAGCCAGGACACGATGCATGCAAGCTATAGTATGCGTTCCGTGTGGCACGTAGCCACCAAAAAGGTTTGATGGTCAATTAGTGCGCATGTTCAAACCCTAAAAAAAGCTAGCGCCTATCCATAGTTTGGGAGCCCACCAAAGAAAAATAGGTGACAGGCCTAAAAGGAATGGAGAAGCAGCATGGTGGAAAAAGCTTCTAGAACTGACCTTGAACCAGGCAAACCGGCCTAACTCGTGCCTGGTATGAGGCCTGGCATGAGAATAACAAGCGAAAATGGGATAACCTGACAAAAAACATCAAGCTATCAGAAATATCAGAAATAACCTTCAAACTCCTTTAAAATCCTCACAACAATATCACAAACTCCTTCAAAACATGCCTGTATCCAGGAATATCAGGAATATCACAAACTCCTTCAAACTCCTCACAACAATATCAGAAATAACCTGACAAAAAATATCAAGCTATCAGAAATAGAACAAAAATTCAAAACTATAAAGAGAAGAGGTAAAAAAATGAATAAATAAACAGAAACAAAGAAAAAACAGTGGAAAAAAATCTGACCATATGATGACCATTAACATTCATTGAATCAATCCTGTGAACAAAAGGACAACAGGGTATGTACTCATCATCAAATAGTTGACACCTCATGAAATACATCTGCTAATAATTAAGAAAAACACCATGGGTGTAATAACAACTCCCAACAAGTTCCTTCTCGGAGTCGCTCAACCCATGTAGAGCTACAAAATATAATTACACGGGCTTAAGGAAACAGAAAAATCAAAATGTATAATAAAACAAGATAAAAACTTCCTTAAAAATAAACCTTACCAACAAACGATAAAGGAGACAACGCATCTCCACGACCAACACGATAAAAATCAATACCAATCCAAGTTCCATAGTGTTCAAGCCTAATGATCATTATATCACGAGGACGAACTCCATAATCACTGACCAATCGTTCCCAGGAAGGACCATGGAATTTTCTCCTCATCCGACCATGACTAAACAGAACACCATATAAATAAACCTCATTGCACTG
>NC_057803.1:718041550-718043079 GCF_018294505.1 Triticum aestivum | reverse complement strand
CTCTTCGCCGAGGTCTACAACTTGTCAATCATATCTGCTGCTTCAGGGTGACGGTTGAGTCAGATTGTTTCGAGATTATTTCGGCATGTAGAGGCGAGGCTGACATTTTGGCACCATATTCTGCGATCTTAGCCGATTGCTTCCGGTATGCCCATGACATTGCTTCAATTCAGTTTCAGCATTGTCCGAGGGAGGCAAATGGCTTGGCACATTTCTTAGCAAGACATGCTTTTTATTCAAACCTGGTGTTTAGTTGGGATGATGATCCCCCTAGTTTCCTTTTACCGCATGTTTTGAAAGATGTAATTCTCATTAACTCATAATAAAGTGCCCAGCAGGTTTTCCCTTAAAAAAAGTGGTTGTTCGACCATGCCTTCGTCTGCTATTAATAGTATGAAATAGTTCCTATCACGACAGAAGCAACTACCCCTTTGTCTCAGTTATTATGGATGACCACCTGCCACTACCGGAAAACTTACCTATGCCTACGGCCAAATCAATGCCGATGGCTGCCGTCGGCCTAGTTTGAGATATGCCGACAGCCTCGTCCTGGCCGTCGGCGTAGCCTGGCCGTCGGGCTACCCTGATATAAGCCGACGGCAGCCGTCGGCACAGAACGGCCGTCGGCCTATCTACAAACACGCCGACAGCAGCCGTCAGTATAACATAGCCGTCGGCATACAAAGTGGGCCCGGCGACCCCGCCCGTGAACAGCGCTAACGCCGTCAACCCAATGCCGACGGTCGGGACGGGCGACCGTCGGCATATCTCCGCATGCCACGTCACCGATCCACGGAGTAGATATGCTGACGGTAGCCGTCGGCATAGGCTCCACGTCACCGATCCGCGGCACGGCTCCTCCCAAAACCCTGCCGTTTCTATGCCGACGGCAATGCCATCGGCATAGCTATTTTTTTTACATGCTTTTCATACGTTTTTATGCTTTTTTTACATATGTTTTTATGCTTTTTTTTAAATATGTTTTTATGCTTTTTTATGTATTATATGAATATATATATATATATATGTAGTTTGTAATTTTTTCCATAGATTATGAATATATAATTATATAGTTTGTATTTTTTTTCGAGCACATTAATAATGTGCCGTCATGTTCTTTTGCATATAAGTCCTTATATTTTATTAAAATAAAAAACAGCTATGCGACAGAAGTTTAGTGGCGGTTGCAAACGCCCGGCACCCGTCTCCGGAGTGTGACACCCTCACGGACGGCGCTGCCGCCGACACCTGGAGGGGGAAAACGGATGCATCGGGTCTACACGGAGGGGATGTAGCAGTCAGTTTGGCCCGGATGTTGCTCCCAGGTGTCCCTCTGAGCTGACCTGACACAACCGGGTGGAGAGCTCCACTCTTCAAAGCCTGTCCGTGGGAAGTCAAAGGGCTAGATCTCGTGGTCAACCGCTCCTGGGTTAGTGGGACGGGGGCCCTGGGGGTAGCAATGCCACCGGAGCGTCGTACCGGCCCCTCATACATGCGGGATGGTGTTGTGGCATGTCCGAAGAGGCGGC
>NC_057803.1:718040320-718041202 GCF_018294505.1 Triticum aestivum | reverse complement strand
TCCGTGCAAAGTCAAAGGGCTAGATCCGGTGGTCAAACGCCACACGGTTAGGCGGGACGGGGGCCCTGGGGGTAGCAATGCCACCGGAGCGTCGCATCGGGCCCTCATACATGTGGGGTGGTGTGGTGGCATGTTCGAAGAGGCGGCACGCGTCTCCGGGGTGTGGCCCCCCTCATGGACGGCGATGACACGGTAGTAGACGTTCTGCGGAAACGATGCGGCGTGAATATTATTAAATACTCAGAGCGCGATAAAATCATGAGTTTTTTACATGACGTGGGCACATGTGCTATAGGACCGATGGTAATTTTTCATAGTTTTTCGTGATGGAGAAGTATCTGAACACTTCCCTCTATGCGGATTGCTCTTCGCGCGTCTACGACTGTGGCCGGCGGCCTCCGGGGGCTAGCATACCGTCAAATCTTGTGTAGGCGACCTCTCACAAGTCTGGAAGTGTTGTGGTGGTTGCAAATGCCCGGCACGCGTCTCCGGGGTGTGCCCCCCCCCTCACGGACGGCGCTGCCGCTGGCACCTGGAGGGGGAAACAGACGCGTCGGGTCTACACGGAGTGGATGTAGCTGTGGGTTTGGCCCGGATGTTGCTCCAGGGTGTCCCTATGGGCCGAACTTACACAACCGGGTGGAGAGGTCCACTGGTCAAAGCCCGTCCGTGCAAAGTCAAAGGGCTAGATCGCCTGGTCAAACGCTACAGGGTTAGGCGGGACGGGGCACTGGGGGGTAGCAATGCCGCCGGCCCGTCGTACCGGGCCCTCATACATGTGGGGTGGTGTGGTGGCATGTCTGAAGAGGCGGCACGCGTGTCCGGGGTGTGCCCCCCCTCACGGACGGCGCCGCCGCCGGCACCTGGAGGGGGGAAACGGAC
>NC_057803.1:718037546-718040310 GCF_018294505.1 Triticum aestivum | reverse complement strand
GGTTAGAACTTTGACAGATGTTCTGTATATTCCAAAGAGGAGGGGAAATCTTATCTCTATGAGTGCCCTTGATGCAAAGGGTACAAGTATTCAGGTGATAGTGTTTTGAAAGGCACCAAAGGTTCTCTTGTTGTCATGGAAGGTGACTTAAGTTTGACCAATGATCTTTATTACCTTCAAGGTGCACCCCCGTCATGCTGTCGCGATGCTGACAACGCTTCATCACGTTTTTTTCTTGGCCCAGTCATGTTTACCTGGAAAAGCAGATAGGTAAAAAGCAAAGATCATAATCCACATATTGCACTATCGTGGCACTAAATAACGCATTTCAGCATCATGGTGGTGACTGTGTGAAAAACTATCTCAAAAACAACCACATATCTGGCAACTCCTAATCCTAAAATCATAGCAACTACTAAACTCCAAATGTGCCAAAAACTTGCCTGCTAGTCAGCATAAGCGCCTACCACACCTAATAAAAAAACTGCCAACTCCTAACCCCAAATCTAGCAACTGCCCATCCCAACCATCGCAAGCCTCACTATCAGCATAAAAACATACCATATCATGCATTCGGCAACTCCTACAATCCTAAAAAAATCATAGCAACTACTAAAACAAACCCTGCCAAAACTTGCCTACTGGTCAGCATAAGCACCTACCACATCTAGCACCGCTAACCCCAAGTCCTGGCAACTACCCACCACAACATACCAAACTTGCTTGATTGTAAGCATAAGCATGCTTGCTAAAAGCATGACCGGAAACACTTCAACATCTACAGGACACACCCCCTCCCCTCCTCCTTCTACGTACAAACAATCCCACATTCGTCACCATGCCACCACCAAAAACCATGCCAGGACCCAGCTTCTCTACCCAACATTGGATGGAGGGGGGGGGGACCTCGTACCGGCCTCTGCTCATGCGAATTTAAATCAAATGAATGAATCAAAAATTGAGCCCCGCTGTGTACCCTAAGCACCACCGAATCAACGCGGGAACCACCGGTCCGAACCAACACGAAATAAAAGTGCGGCGGGGGTAGTTTACCTCCTATTTGGCCCGTGCCGCCTCCTCGCAAGCTGAGAACGATGACGAAGCCAACGACCTCACTTTGCCTCGTTCCCGCAACTGCCGCTCCGTGTGGTCGCCAAGCTTGCGTGCTAGAGCCACTCCACGTGGCCATCGTCCCATGCACGGGTATGTTGCTCCATGCCCTCGACCACCCGCACCGGCGATCCGCTCCCATGTGCAGCGATTTGGGTGGTGCATGCTTGATTTGGGCGGTGCAAGGGAGATTTAGGCGGAGCGAGCCGATTTCGACGAGGGATGAGGAACCGCCCAGGCTACCGAATGAGTGCCGTTAGTGGACGGAGAAGACGGAGAAAATGGGGGGGGGGATATCGGACGTTTGAACCGCGTCTCGACGGTTTGACCGCATCGCTCCCGACCAGGTGCCACCTGGGCACGATCAGGATGATCGGACGGCCCACACAGGGTGTGCTTGTGGCTTCTAATTAATGCAGCTACACTAATTAGAATTTGGGTTATTCTATGTCATCCTGCAGGCATAATTTCATGTAGTTATTCTGGGTGATTTTTTTGGCAACAAAAGGCATCATTCTCGCACGGGGCGACAGTTGCATCCCTAGTGCCGCCATCACTTTCTCCCTTCTCCCCCACGTGGCCAATGCCGACAACATGGCTCTCTCGCATGGCACACTTCCCGGTTGTGGGCGGCAACTCTCGTAGTGCGGGAATCAGTGACGCCTTAGAGGTCCCATCCGTGGCAGCGCTAGTAGAGCAGCTCCTTGGCGGCGGATCTTCGCGTGCTGCAGTGTGGTAAGGCGGGCTCGCAGGGTGCTGGGGGCATGGAGCTGCACCCTACCTATGCTCGTGGGTGGAGCTCTTGGATGGTGGCTGGGGATGGTGCGCCAGTGTCGGTTCTCCGCAGTGTAGAAGGAATAGAGAGGGAGATTGGTTGAATTATTCGATGTATTGCTTGAGCCTCGTGGGCATATATATAAGAGTGCATGATCAACTTGGAGTACTTCCTAAATAATCACGATACTCAACATCCCCACGCAGTCACAATGATAGCGACACAGACGATGAGACTGGAGAAGAATCTGAAGATAAGCCGACGAGCATCCCCCAAGAGTCGCAATGATCGATACATCACGGAAGTTGTGGCTGGAGTGAAAACCGACGAGGTTGCTCAAGCAAGGTGATAGCCCTTTGTGCCGTTGTCAAGGTGGTCGAGAATGTAGGGTGGTATAGCTGTGGTTGAGGTAGCCGTTGTAACACCCCGAGTTTCGCTCCTTTTATTTTTTTGGTTTCTACATATGAATTTTCAGTTGCCTTTCCGCCCCTGGGAGCTTCTGAATCATTACTCTTGGACTTAGCAAACTAAACCAACTAAATTTAGCCAGCAACCAACCTCAGTCTATTGACTAGCTCCTTGACCTAGCCCTCCCTAGATATCCATCTCTGGTTTCATTTTCTTTAGAGAATTATTCTTTTTCAGCGATGGGGCGATGAAGGGACGGCGCACGGGTCGATGTAGGCATGGAGAGAACCACGGGGCGCTGGCTCTGCAGCCCGACGAGGCACCGAAGTGGAAGGCCATTGCACGATGAGCGGAGGGGCGCGCTGTACTTGGGGACAACCTTCATGGACCTACAAAGGTGCGCGCATCCAGCTGATCAAATCAGTCGCACAACGTAGATGAAGCGGATCGCGGGCGGGCGGCTGATCAATC
>NC_057803.1:718036128-718036613 GCF_018294505.1 Triticum aestivum | reverse complement strand
TTCTAGGGCAGCCGATCAACATGATGCGCGGACAGACCGTCTGGGCCCCGGTGACGATCATAGAGATCGACCGCCCTGGGGCCGGCATGGTGCTGAAGCGGCGACGGAGGCTAGGGTTTTAGGATCAGGGGTAGGCTGATACCATGAAGAAGAAATAGAGAAGGAGATTGGTGGAATTGTTCGATGTATTGCTTGAGTTTCATGGGCATATTATAATAGTACATGATTATCTTGGAGTACAAGACAAGGTATAAATAAATTGTAGTCTATTTTATACTTCCTAAATAATCACGATACTCAACATGTAGGAGGCCGACCTAGTCGAGGCGCAAGTGGATCCACGGTGGTGGTGGTCCCTTCTCTCGTGGCTCTCTTCGATTCCTTTGGTCCGATCACAATTTAGGTCTTCCCTCCATCGGGTATTCGGCTTCGATGACCACAGATGAGGCATTACTTGGATCGGCCGCTGGGTCATGCCCCCTCCC
>NC_057803.1:718009479-718035802 GCF_018294505.1 Triticum aestivum | reverse complement strand
GGGGGGGGTCGGCAGTCTTGGTTCCATGGCTTCCATGGATTTGGCTTCGAGCGAAAGCTCCGTGCTCCCGGCATCAGGGTTCCGGGTCAAAACCCTAATCCGTCTTTTCATAGTCGGTGGCGGCGGCGCGTTGCGTCATCTTCTTCTTGGGGGTGTCATCGTGGAACCCCGATAACTTCTTTGTGTCTCGTAGGCGGTTTTGGGGTATTCTTTTATTCTGGCGTGCAACTTCCTTGAATCCGGTGTGTGGTGGTCTCTCTGGTCTCCTATTCTTTACATATGTTCTTCTTGCCACGGTTCTCCGTTCTCGCGGCCCCGTGGCACGATCGATGCTCTGCGGCCCGGATCGAGAGGGCGGTCCTCTTGGGAGAAAGCTTGGTGTGTTTGGGTTCGGTGGTTTTCTAAGGTGGCGCAATTCCATTCATGTCCGACACAGTGATTTCTATGTGAAGGCTTCTACAATCTTGCTTGGCTTGGAGTTGGTGGCCTTTTGCTACCCTATGGTGGCTTTTTCTTTGACCTGTTTGTACAAAGATTTCCACACTACTTTATATCAATTCGGCCGGTTAAACTTCATGATAAAGCGGAGCGAAAGACTATTCCGAGTGGATATAATTTCATGCATTCATTCCTTTACCCCTGAAGAAAAGAAGACACAGCTGACTCGGTCGTTCAACTAGCAACCATAGAACAAAAGAGAATTCAAGATCCATGCCAAGCTGTGCGGTCTGCACATCCAGCAACCCCCAAAAAAAGAGAGATATTTCAAAGCTGACCGCTTCCTTCATAGGCTAGAAGACCGCTGGTAGCACACGAAAACCGATGTGGTGCCACTATATATCACATCCTGCGTGGTGATTGTGGTGTCACTGAAACCGAAGCAAGCTATCGCAGCCCCGACCTAAGCCCCATCTCGACCCCGAGCCAAACAGCTAGCGTGCAAGAATGGCAGCAACTCACCAAATTCTCCCCGTCTCCATGTACATCATTTGTCTCTGCTACTTGCTGTCGTTGGCCAGTGCACCTCCGGGTCTGGCCACCGCGCTCTCCTTCAACTTCAACTTCTCCAGCAGCAACTCCGTCGACCCCTGCGACACGGAGCTGAGGTGCGAACGTGACGCGCGCATGGGCTCCGGCGCCATCGACCTAACGAAGAACGAGCTCAGAAACAACATATACAGCGCCGGCCGGGCGTCGTATGGTCGCCCGGTGCCGCTGTGGAACAACGCCACCGGTGAGGTGGCCAGCTTCTCCTCCAACTTCACGTTCCAGATCAGGCCCCAAGACGAGCCCTCCGATCCTGTTTGTGACGGCAGCGGCGGCATGGGTGACGGTATGGCTTTCTTTCTGGCACGCTACCCGTCCAGGATCCCTCCCAACAGCTACGGCATGAATCTCGCCCTCTTCAATGACAGCAACAATTTAAACGCCACCGGCGATGACCGTGTAGTCGCGGTGGAGTTCGACACCTACCTCAGCTCCTCCATAGACCACAGCAACAACCACGTCGGCATAGACGTCAACTCCATCAACTCCAAAGCCTACAAAAACGTGAGCACGCGCCTGGGCTCCAACAACGCAGTTGTGACTGCCGAGGTCACCTACGACAACCGTACGGGTGTTCTAGTCGCTCGCCTCCAGATCAGCGGCGACGGGGAGTGGTACACAGTGAACACACCGGTGGACATCAAGAAGGATTTGCCCCAGCAGGTTGCGGTCGGCTTCTCTGGAGCAAGTGGTGTGTGCATCGACCTACATCAGGTGTTGTCTTGGTCGTTTAGCTCCACTCTAGTAGACGCCACTGTACAAGCTACCAATTCACGCCGGCTACGACAGCTAGTGCCCGTGCTGGTGCCTTCCGTGGTAGTAGCTTTTCTTGCTTTGCTCTGCACCGTCGCCATCCTAGTCTATCGGCGAGGCAAATGGAATTCTGACGGCGGCGAAGAACATGATCAAGCTGAGTTTGAGAGAGGAGTGGGCCCTAGGCGATACTCCTACCGTGAGCTTGCCGCTGCCACCAAGGGCTTTGCAGAGGAGGAGAAACTCGGGCATGGGGGCTTCGGCAATGTCTATCAGGGCAGCCTGAGCGACCAAGACGGTCCGGTGGCCATCAAGATGCTCTCCGCAGAATCATCTGCACAAGGGAGGAAAGAGTTCGAGTCGGAAGTGAAGATCATAAGCCGGCTGAGGCACCGGAACCTTGTGCACTTGTTAGGTTGGTCAGATAGCCCCAAAGGGCTCTTGCTCGTCTACCAACTCGTGCCCGAAGGCAGCCTTGACCGACATATACACACCAGCTGTCTCACTTGGGCACAAAGGTACGCAACAAAACTAATTTCTCCTTTTCATTCCAATTCTTATATATGGTAATTAACCTGGTTGAATTATACTAACAGATACAAAATTATCATTGGCCTGGGATCTGCACTACGCTATCTTCACATGGAGTGGGATCAATGCGTGCTGCACGGCGACATCAAACCCAGCAACATCCTCCTCGACTCATCGTGCAACACAAAGTTGGGGGATTTCGGGCTGGCGAGGCTTGTGGACCATGGAGCCGGGCCACGGACCACCCAGGTTGTCATGGGCACCGCAGGGTACATAGACCCGGAGTTCATCCGCACACGCCGGCCAACCACAGAATCTGACATCTATAGCTTCGGCATGGTTCTGCTGGAGGTCGTGTCCAGCAGGCGGCCGGACATGGACATCGACACGGAGCAACCAGCTGCAGCAGTTGACAAAGTGGCCATCCCGCTTCTCAAGTGGGTTTGGGACCTGTATGAGAAGAGTGCCATCGTCGAGGCAGTGGACAGAAGACTAAAGGGAGACGAGCAGCTCAGCGACGGCCATGATGGTAAGTGGCAGGTGCACCGCGCGCTGGTTGTCGGGCTGTGGTGCACGCACCCTGACCCGAGCGTGCGGCCATCCGTCGTGCAGTTCATGAACGTCTTGCAGTTGAAGGAAGTCACACTGCCGATCCTGTCACGGCCGGGGCCATCGTTCTATATTTTCCATGGGTCACATGGCTACAATGCATCGTCGTCCTCATCGGCCAACGTTTGCAGCGATGTATCTTGGGCCAGCAGTGGCAGATGAACAAACTTACTTTACTGGGCCTGTTACGTGACAAAAGTCTCAACAGTTTACCAGCTGATTGAAGACCCCGGCCATATATATTGTTGTTTAGTGTTCTCTATATAAAACTGTTTATAATTGATTTTTGAATTCAACTTCTTTCAAATTAGATACAGATAGCACTTGAACTTATATTTGTCATAAAAGAGCTTCTAGCTCAGTGGCGAGTGCTGGGTTGTCTATTTTTCATGTTGTACTTATGTATTCCGAAATACACGGCAACCGTGGTAAATCTCGAAATTTTCAGCGGTAACCAAAACCCTCATAAGGAAGATCGATTATCCAAAATCCAGAGCTTTCTATCTTCCTGGTTAATTTCAACGGAATCCGAAATGCCTATTGAAGTGGACGCCCGAGGAAGTTTCGAGCATCTATTCAAAGACAGCTGGAACGAGTAAAAGTATGCGTGACAATGACTGAACCGAAACGAAGCTGGCTAAGAACTAGCACATGTTGCTTTCAGAGTTGATTGATCCTTGCAACTTGCAAACGCATCTACGTACGTTTTACTAATCCTACCAAACAAGTAGTCATGCAGATATCTTCTTCTCATGGAAGTCAAAGTTTGAGACGATTCAATGAGGTTCTATCCCCGTTGTCTCTTATCGGTGACTCCGACGGCATACAGGATGTGTATGACGGCGTAGTCGGATGACGAGAGCTGCAGGACCGGCATGTCGTGGCGGCATTCAAGGTGGAGGCGGGGTGGACTGTTAGTGGCGTGGAAGCCTGAGGTGCATCGTGCGTTCCTGTCCATGTTGGAGGTGCCTGGGTGGGGCTTTGCCCTGTTTGGGATCGATGGATCCATGGCGGGTAGCAAGGTGGTGTGGGCATGTGCGAGAGGGCGCCGCCGGTGGCTGTGCTCCTGTAGGCGGCGTTGGGTGGTGGCGGCGATCCTCGCTCTCCTCGGTTTGACCTACGGCTCGTGCTTGGATAGACCAAATCTGGCCTGAGGCATGCAGTGCTGTTGCTTCGGTTTGGAGCAGTAGGGTTCGACCCGA
Source organism: Triticum aestivum (assembly GCF_018294505.1). Classification (NCBI taxonomy): domain Eukaryota; kingdom Viridiplantae; phylum Streptophyta; class Magnoliopsida; order Poales; family Poaceae; genus Triticum; species Triticum aestivum. The sequence continues at coordinate 718,031,660 of NC_057803.1, read as the reverse complement.
GAGGTGCGGGCGGGCGGCGAGATGTCTCTCTCCGTGGGTATGGTGGTCGATGGTGGCGTTACCCGGGGTCCTCCGAGTGGAAATGAGCGACGTTGTAGCTGCGGTTGGGTGGCGGTGAGATATGGGTCATCGGCGTCTTCGGTGGGAGGCGCAAATCTAATATGTGGTGATGGACGGCGTCCTGTGATGCGTAGGTAGCGGGCCTGACTTGGTTCTCTTTGTTTGCCTTTGTGTTGTGCTTCTCTTGCGTGCTAGGTGTTTGTGACGCCGATGTGAGTCGGGTTCCTCAGGCGTGGTTGTGTGGTTAGACGAATCATCGCCTTTGACCACGGACAAGGCGACGTTCAAGTGTGCTTGACGGGCGGCAGTCGGTAGTCACTGGGTTGTATCCCCCCAATCCACTTGGGGAAGTAGGTCTAGGCCCTTCCTAGCGTGGAGGCCCAGACCCAAACCATGTCGTTAATGTTGGGCTAGGAGTTAAAGGAATTGCCTTTCACTCCTCCTATCATGGTTGGTTGGCCGTGGGAATAGATGTTTGACGGTGTCTAGGAGTATGGATGTCAGAGCGGCGGTCATTGAAGGCGGATTTCATGGTTGGCTTTCTGATAGGCTTCGTGTGACGGTGGTGGCTCCACCTCTTGGTCGTGTGGGCGGCAAGAGGTGTAGTGGTTGGAAGCTCTAGTCTACTCGGAAGTGCCCATATCTAATGTGAATGGGCTGGCCCTTGTTGCCCGTGGTGAATGAACTCTTTCTGATGGTGTAGGTGAGTTTTCGAGCGAAGGCTTCGCGTTATCGGGCACCGGCGCCCCTCTTGCTTTCTGAAGAAGCTGTCGTGGGTCTCATGCTTGTGCCAAGTTGTGGGTGACAACCTCTGTCTGTTTGCTCGGACTCAACAACGGCAACGTTTTGCGCCGTCATCCTCTTGGGTGGAGCTCAGGCATTGTCGGTTGGGCCTCAGCGAGGTGTTAGGCTTGTTCCAGGCTCATGTTGTATCTTTGAATCTGCTTTACAAGAGTGCCTTCTCATCCCATTATATTGCTCGGACGTGTTGCTTTATATATAAAACCGGGGGAAGCATATTTGAACTTGTGAGTAATAAAGCCGGGAAAATTGATCTTATAAAAAAATCCAAAATGAAGAAGTGATTACCTACATATACCGTATGATTCAAAAAACAAAAAGATGTGTTCCTCAAAAAGAAAAAGAAAAAGGAATGTTTCGGGCATTGTGGACCTGGGGCCATGTTTTAGGGAGAAAATTAAAGTCTGCGTTGGGTTTGTTGGGTCCCACACACTGCCGACGGCGGTATGCCTGGACCAGCACGACCAGTCAACCCAAATCCAACTTTCCGTGAGACCTTGTGCCCTGCTCCAGCGCTTCGACGCGTAGCCGCTCAACTTCTTGATCTGAAACCTTTCACTTCGCTCAGGGACTTCCTTCCTGATTTGGATGGTTAGCATAATATGATGGAGTGATTGACGATGACAATGTGTCCATTTAGTCACCACTTTTTCTACGAAACTTTGAATTTTTGCATGATGAAACTTTGTGATGTAACTAAACTGACCTCCTCAACTAGGGTAGGCAGTTTGGGTATGATGAACTTTGTTATTCGTGTTTACGATATGTTGCTTCTATTTTTGTTAGCTCTGTCTCTTTTTTTTTGCTTAATTATATATTATGTTGCATATTATCGAATCATGTGACGATGCAGGTATATAGATCATCGATGGCGAAAAAGTGCTACGCCGTGTATGTAGAGAAGAAGTGCTATGACGAGTGGTCTGAGTGTTAGACCCAGGTGTACCGGTTTCCGAGCGACGGCCAGAGAGGGTTCGATAGCAGAGCCAAAGCGGAAAATAGTTAGTTTACGTTCACGCTAGTGTGGGAGGGGGATCCGAACCGGCGCCTCAAGAAGTACTACATTATGTATGATGAGACATGCCAGTTAACTTGTATCGCTATATCATGATTATGATGTGACGACATGATTTGTGTTGGATGATATGATGACACTGTTATGTGTATGATATGATGAACATATTGTATGTTTATGATATGATTAGAATACTGTATAAACCTTGTACAAAAACATCGCAAATATGTAGGAAAAAATATGTGAAAATATAGTAGTAGCGCTCATTTGCAGGAAGCAACAACGTCGTAAACAAGCACTACAACTAATTAGCAGCAGCGCTGGACAGGAAAACGCTACTGTTAAGCCACTTAGTAGTAGCGCTGGTCTAGACAGCGCTACTGCTAAGTAGGTATAGCAGTAGCGCGGGACAAACAATGCTACTGCTATAACACTACTAGGGAAAACCTTATACACAGAAATTTAGCAACAGCGCGGGTCAAAAAACTGCGCTAGTGCTACATAGCAGTAGCGACCAAATAAAAACCGCGCTACAGACACAAACTTAGCAGTAGCGCTTGTGGTAGAGAAAATGCTACTACTAATATTCCCATTGGCAGAATGCTAGGCTACGCATAGCAGTAGCGAGCTTCGAAGAAACGCGCTACTGCTAGAGCACAGTTAGCAGCGCGTTTCCTGAGAAGAGGGCTACTACTAACGAAAATAAAATAAGATGAAAAACAAATAAAAATTTAAATGAAAATGAAAGAAATAGAAAAAGGAGAAAGGGAAAAATAAAATGTAAAGCAAAATAAACAAAAAAGAGAAAAATCGGAGGAAGGCATAGCAGCAGCGTTTGTTTGTAAGAGGCGCTATAGCTAACGTAGCTGCAGCGCGTGTCCTAGACCCCCGCTGTAGAAACAGAATAGGAAATTAAAAAAGGAAGAAATTTACATAGCTATAGCAGCAGCGCGTTTTGAAGAAAGCGCTATAGCTATCTTAGCTATAGCGCGTTTTGCGAAACGCGCTACGCTAAGTTTGACTTAACCAAAAACCCGTTTCCCCCCGGCCACCACTTCCCCCAAATCCCTCAAACCCACCCCGCGCGCGCGCCGCCGTCTCCCCGATTCACAGTCGCCCCACTTCGCCGCCGACGACGACGCCACCAGAGCCGTACGCCGTCGACGACACCGGAGCCGCCCCCAACGCCACGGAGCCGCGCGGCCTCGTCAACGCCACCAGAGCCGCCGTCGACGCCACCTTCCTCGCCGTCACCGGAGACGCCCCTGCCTCCCTCGCCACCACTGCCTCCGTCGCCACCACCGGAGCCATCATCTGTAAGCCCCCACCCCTCCTCTCTCTCTCTCATGCATAGGTTAGCCAGTTTAATTAGGTTAATTATCTAGGTTAGGGAAAAAATTTAGTTAGGGCATTGACAGAGAAGTAGTTAGGTTAACTAGGTTAGTGCAAAAACTTAGTTAGGGCTTTGACAGAGAACTAGTCAGGTTAACTAGTTTAATTAGGTTAATTATCCATGTTAATTAGTGCAAAAATTTATTTTAGACTTTGACAGAGAACTAGCTGCGTTAACTAGTTTAATTAGGGTTAATTATCTAGGTAAACTAGATTAACTAACTAGGTTAAATAGGTAGGTTAATCAGGTTCGTTGGATTAACAAGCTAGGTTAAGTAGATTGGCAAAGGTTTTTGATTTTTGAAAAGACCACTATTTTTCAAGGAAAAGAATTTAGGCAAATTTTATTTTTCATTGAAGTGGTCATGTTATATCTTTTCATTGAAGTTGTTCGATCAACAGATGTTGTTGCTGGGCCCACTGGTGGCATCAGGGATTGAGACCGACACGCAGACCGGTGCTGAGACTGATACCGGCGCTGAGATTCAGACCGGCATCGAGACCGGCGCTGAGACCGGTGCTGCCTCGGGGAGCGGAGCCGGTGTAGAACCGAAAGCAAAGAGGCAACGGGTTCCTAACAAACTCAGGACTACTAGACTGGTGGTCACGGAGGTGGACGATGGCAATTTTGAGCCAAAGGCGCCCGAGGAAGCGCGCGCGTGCTACGGCAATCAAATAGGCTGCATCATACGGACAACCGCCACCATCAACGATGAGAATCTAAAGAAGATAGAAAATATGAGGAGCTCCCTCCTAAAGAAGTTTCACCAGATATTCTTGTTCTCGAGCCGGAATGAGAAGGATTATGAAGATCCAGACAATGACCCGGCAATGAAGAAGATAAACAAACACGCCATGACCAAGTTTAGCAACGCGTTGGCCGCTTGGAAAAATCGAGTGAAAGCAAAGATCAACGACGGGCAACCCTACTCCGAGATTGTAAAGGAAAGTCCGACAATCACGGAAGAGCAGTTTCAAATATTCAAGGAGGCTTGCGAGGCCGAAGCTGCCAAAGAAAAGTCTAAGTACATGAAGAGGCTTCAAAAGAGGAACATTGGGACCCACCACCTCAGAAGTCGTGGTTAAGGCGAAAAGAGGTCCAAATGGGCCAAGGAGGACGCGGAAGCCGCGAGTCTGGGCATCCCAGACCCCTTGGCGGATTTCACCGTCCCGCAGGAGCGTGACGTCTTGAGGGCCCGCCACCGTTGGGACCCACTGAAGAAGGTTTATGAGACAACACCGGTCATTACGGAGTTCATGAGACTGCTGGTAATTTTAGTTTCTGATCAATTCGACTGCACATGTTAGTCATATTTGTAAACGATCCTTGTACCTTTTGCAGAGAGAGCAACACCGGATTGCGGCCGAAAGCGACTCGCCGTCTGAGGCATTGGCGAGGCCCAAGTGGGACACTCCATTCAACCGGGCGTTGAACATATTGAACGACAACTGGTGGATACTCGATCATCGTATGGACGCGTGCACGGTGTCGGAGACGGCGCCACGTGGAAGAAGTACTACCGTGAGACCACGGAGGAGAAAAAGGATAGATGGAGGTTAACTGAAGAAAGCATCGACAAGAAGGTTGAGATTGCGGTTGAGAAGAAATCATCTCAGACAGTCGCAACAGCGGTAGCTGCCGCAAAACAGGCGATTGCAGATATATCTACTTCCTTGGTGACGGGCGTTCACACTTGGACAAGGGAAAATCCAAAAAAAATGCAGAGGACTTTCCCCTTGCTGACTTCTTGGCAGCACATGCTCCCGCACCGGCTCCCGCACCTGCTCCCGCACCGGCTCCCGCACCGGCTGCCGCACCGGACGTGCTCGGTGGTGCCTCCTCTTTGGCTGAGCTCGACGCCCTCACGGTATCTGCCACACTGGCCCCCTTCAATATAAATGTATAATCTCCCGTTTTCGTTGCCTTTCGGATGTCTCACGTCGCAGACTTTTCTTTGCAGGCCGACGAAACCCCGTGCACCATATTGTACACCATCGGCGAACAGAAGGTGGAGGTGGGGAAGGGGACGATAATGGAGCCAAAGGAACCATTGTTCCACAGCCGGTCGATCCCCCCGAACGTCTTCAAGGTTTCCGTGGCTAGTGTCAAACCGGGCCACGAGAATTTGCCTCCTCTAATACTAGTGGGGGATGACGACGAGACCCCGCGGCGGCTTGGTGATTGTTGCAATGGGTGGGTCATGTTGTGGCCAAAGAGTCTGCTTCGTCTGGAGGCGGCCGGGAGCACACCCACGAGCACGCAGCCTCAGCAAGGTATGAACATCAACACCCCACCTACCCAATTAGCGTCGGGTGTCGGGTTGGGTGATAGCGGACGGGGTAAGCGGGTGGCTCCATTAGAGGCTGATGACGTTGCCATGGATGAGGATGAGGATGACGATGGCGCTGAACAGTATGTCTATACTGGCGCCTCCTCAGGGTTTGAGCATCATGAGTTGGTGCCTGAATTACCGTCTCAACGTGTTATTGACGACCATCCGGTGGTAAAGAAGCCTAGGAAGAGAGCGAGGAAAGGCAAAAAAGCTGATTCTATGATCCAGCCGCCTCAGCAGTCTCGGCTTCAGGACCGTGTAGATATCCCCGATGCAGATAAATGGCATATCCCCGGTCGACCAATCCTACCTGAAACAGCGCTACGGGCCAGATTCGGCGATCTAAGGAGACTTCATGACGATGTGCTGCGGGTAGAGAAAGGCCTCATCGCCTCGAAAGATCCAGGATACCCACTCTACGTGGTTAACGTTCTGCAGCAAATGCCGTACGTCGAGGGCTTCCCCGCGGATAAGTTCTTCCTCCGATTCGATTACATATTCGACATGTTTCACGTGAAGAAGTTGGATTTTACTTTTGTCCGCCTTTATGCCTTGCACATGAGCTACATCATTGGGGTTGAGCAGATACGTTTTATCTGTGTCGCTGACCCGTACTACATGCACGAGGGCTTCTTGGGAGTCTGTGCACAGCATCGTGAATACGCGAGGGATTACATCGTCAGTTTCATGCTCGCCAATAAGGACAAGGAGGCGATTCTCGTGCCTTATCATCCCGTGTAAGTCATCCGCGCTGCTATCCTTCCTTCGATTTCAATAATTCATTTGCACGGTGGAGGCTAATTAATTTGAGGTGTACTTATTTTGCGCAGCGGCGGGCGCGCCGTCCTCATCATCCTCTACCCCCGATTCTCCCACGCTCTTTACTTGGACTCGTCGAAGAACATTCACAAAAAGGATTACACCCACATCAAAGATGTTCTCGACAGTGCTATGTTTTACTACCAAGCAAGGGGTGGAGAGGTTAGGGACAAGAAGAGAAGGGGCGGCAGGGCCGCCTTCAGCCATAAGACCGACTTCTGCTGCATCCAGCAACCAAACGATTCTCTTAATGATGGATTCTATGTCCTACACCACATGCTGGAGTACCGACGGGATCACCAGAACCTTCACATGGCACCTAGATCTAACGATGCCCATATTCTGCAATGGGCAAAGGACATAGGAGATATCGAGGATCATCAACTTCGAGCTGAGTTCTATAACATCCAGCGCGAACTTGCCCAAATCATTATGAATGAGGTCATCGGAAAAACAGGGATGTTCCATGCAGAAGGACAAATGTCGCGGGAAGACGTCCGAACATGGATAGCCTCTCAGCGTCTCGACATGAAGCCTTTCACTAAGCTCGATGACTATCTCCCTGACTTGGATGGATGGCACGACATGATGGAGTGATTGTCGATATATGACAATGTGTCCGTTTAGTCCATACTTTCTTTTATGACAAAACTTTGAGTTATGCACGGTGAAACTTTATTTGTGATGTAATTAAATCGTCCTCCTCCTCGACTAGCGAAAATCACTCTAGTTAGGTCATTTTGGGTACGATGAATTTTGTTATTTATGCTTATGATATGTTGTTTCTATTTTTGCCAAGTCTGTCTCTTTGTGTTGCTCAACTATATATGTTGCATATCATCGACTCATGTGACGATGCAGGTGCATAGATCATAAATGGCGAAGAAGTGCTACGCCAGGAGTATATATACGACAAGTGGCCGGAGTGTCAGGCCCAGGTGTACTGGTTTTCGGTTTCTGAGCGACACGCAGTACTTAGTTTAGGTTCACGCTAATGCGAGAGAGGGATACGAACTCATGTACTCAAAATGATAGCTATTTTTCGTGTATATCATTGTTTAGATGGATGACGATGTATTTGCAAGTAATCGAGACTTGTATCGCTATTTTCGAGATTGATGACGAGAGACCACTTTGTGTTGGATGATGATTATGATGATGACATGATTTGATGAGACTAATTGTATGTATATGCTATGATTACATTTGTATGTGGATGATATGCTAAAGATTATTGTATAAAGCCTATTCAAATGCAAAACAAATAAAAAACAAATATGCAGGGAAAAAAACTAATAAAACTAGTAGTAGCGAGGGGGGGATTTAACAGTAGCGCCGACTTACCAGTAGCGCTTCCCTGTAAACGGCGCTGCAGATAATATCAGTAGCGTCCTTTTCTAAAGAGCGCTGCAGCTATTCATGTGTAGCAGTAGCGTGGGTCAACACGCGCTACTGCTATACGTTAGCTGTAGCGCCTTATTAGTAGCGCCGGTACCCGCGCTACTGAGAAGGCCAAAACCCGCACTGCTGCTAGGCTTTTCCCTAGTAATGTAAGTTAGCTGTAACACCTTACCAGTAACGCAGGAACCCGTGCTACTGCTAGGCATTAGATTCGTGCTACTGCTAGGCTTTTCTTTATTAGTGCGTACGCGAGTTTTCGAGCGAAAACTTCGCGTTATCGGGTGTTGGCACCGACGGCGGCCAGCTTGCTTTCTAAAGAAGTCATCGTGGGTCTCGTGCTTGTGCCAAGCTTTGGGTGACAACCTTTGTCTGTTTGCTCGGACTCGACAGCGGCAATGTTTTCCACCGTCGCCCTCTTTGGGGTGTTGTCGTGAAGTTCAGCCATCGTCGGTTGGGCCTCAACGAGGTGTTAGGCTTATTCTCGGCTCATGTTGTATCTTTTGATCTGCTTTGTAAGAGTACCTCCACACACCTTTTGAGTAATAACGGCGGGCAGGTTGATCTTATAAAAAAATTCAAAATGAAGAAGTGATTCACTACATATACAGTAGTAATGATTTATGAGAAATAAAAAGGTGTCTTGCTAAAAAAAGAAATAGAAAGTGTTTGGGGGCATTTTCGACTTTGGGCCATGTTGTAGGCAGAAAAATAAAGTCTGCGCTGGCCGCTGGGTCTCTTCTCTCTTCGGTCAGCCACCACCGAGTTGTATATTAGTTGACCTGGTCAGTGGTCACACACACGCACTGTCGACAGCGGTCTGCCTGGACCCACCCAAATCGAATTTTCCGTGAGACCTTGAGACGGGAATGGCGGCGCCGGCGAGCCCTGGCGAGGACATGGACGTGGAGGTGGAGGCCTTCCTGGCGTCCTGCGCAGCGTCCGCGTACGGCGCCGCCGAGGCCCTGCTCCGGCGCCTCGACGCCCCCGCCTCCCGCGCAGCCGCACGGCGCCTCCTCGGAGCCGTGCGCCGCCGTTTCACGGATCCAGCCGCCGGACAGGACTGCCTTCGCGCCTTCAACTTCCGCATCATCCCCGACGACCCGCAACTACAACAACAACAAGGTCCTCTCCTCTCCTCCCTACCCTTGGCCGCTTGTCGACTTATCCGCGGTTAATTTGTGAAGATTAGAGACAGAATTATCTGGGTTCTTTTTTCCATTTTTCTTTTGAGGCGAGCGATGCTTTATCCACCAGAAGTTTATACTAAGTAGTAGTACTATACTGTCTGCTGAGAAACTTCTTCTGATTTCTTTGTTTTTGGCAGAAGCAAAGCAATCCTGCCTAACCTATCGTCGTAATTAACAATGATGAACAGCCATAGATTAAAATCGCGGGAGAAACAATTTCACGGCGGCCTCTCCCAACAGCTATAGCGGCCGCCATAGCGGGCAATTGCGGCAAATAGCGGAAATTTTTCTGGTGGAAGAGATGATTCCTAGAGGGTTTTGCTATTGGTTGAGCCATTTATAGGGATTTGTGGAGGATTTCGTGACAGCAACCATAGCGTAGCGGCGAGGCTCTCGGGCAGCTATAGCGCAGGTATCACGGCTATTTTGCGGGCTATTTTAATCTATGTGAACAGCATTAAAATGTTGTATCTTTGTGTCTACTGCGACAAGCCGACAAGTGCAATTTGCAAGACTCTTACTTACATTTTCTCCTGATTGAGTTTGCTATGTGTATTTATAAATAAAAAAAATTATTAATTGCTTCATGTATTATCTTTGGTTGACACAATGTAATTGGTAAGCACTTCCATTGTTGTTTGATAACAAATTTGCTTCCCATAACTTGATGGATTAATCAACTGCTTCTAGGATTTCGGCAAATAACAACGATCGAGATGCCTGGCATTTTTGTTCCTTGCTCCGCCGCGTTCTACGAGGGCCTCGGACAGCAACCGGATTCCATTTTCAGGGACAAGACAGTAGCAGAGCTGGGATGTGGGAATGGATGGATGTCCATTGCACTTGCACAAAGGTGGTCTCCTTTCAAGGTTGGTATCTCTTCTTCTGTCGCTCGATACTTTATCTTGCTCCAAGCGTGTTAGACAAGTGGGAGTTGTAGCAATTAACATCTTTACTCAGGTTTCATGACTTTTGGCCCATAGTCAGTGTCCTTTGAAAACAAGGGGATGACAAGTTATATTTTTGGGATTTTGTCAGAAAACGAAGCTGAGCATTGTTTGTTTCTTCCCAGGTCTATGGTCTGGATATAAACCCAAGAGCTATCAAGATTGCACGGATAAACCTTTACTTGAATGCACTAGACGATGATGGTCTACCAATCTACGACGGGGAGGGGAAAACTTTGCTTGACAGAATTGAGTTCCATGAGTCGGATCTTCTTTCTTGCTGTAGAGACAGCAAGATAGAGCTTGATTGCATTGTTGGATGCATACCACAGGTATGGTCAGCTGTTAACATCTTTGGTGAAAGCAAGTTGTTGCAGACCAGATTTGAAGAAACATACTTTATCTGTTTTTCAGGTTCTTGACCCCAATCCAGAGGTGATGCCAAATATTAAAATTAACACTTCAAGTGAGGAGTTCTTGTACTCTCTGTGCAACTACTGTTCCTTTCAGGTCAGTTGAAAGACATCTTCTATGTGTCTAGAAAATGTGTTGACATGTGATTTGTTCTCCAAGCTCGTCTAAACAAATGACTGATGGACTATGGAATTATTAGTATCTGTAATATTCACTTATGATCTGTTAGATACAGAGGTTTTGATGCTTTTGTGAATGACACATAGGTCCACTCAAGTTAGTATGTCTTATGATTGCTGTGTGCTGTTCCAATTTCCTTTTTTGGGGGGTTTGTTGTGCTTTTAAACTTATTGCATATTTTACTGCATACAGGGTGTTGTTGAGGACCAATTTGGCCTTGGGTTGATTGCTCGTGCAGTTGAAGAAGGGATAGCTCTCATAAAGCCTATGGGTATCATGATATTCAGCATGGGAGGCCGACCGGGTCAAGTTTTATGTGAACGCTTATTTTTACGCCGTGGATTTCGCATCAATAATCTCTGGCAATCAAAACTTATGCAGGTGAGGGTTCTATGACAGACCAGGTGTTGATTAACCAGCAAATCTTCTGTATGCCAGCATGTCCTTATTTGGTCAACGATATGCACTTCGAGTTGCATTATACTAGCTTTTAATATTTACAGCAGTAGATTACAATGGCATTTTTATGTAGCATCATTACCAAGTAGGTGGGTTCTTTGCAGGCTGCCGACACAGATCTTTCAGATTTAGTTGAAATCGAGAAAAATAGCCCACATCGATTTGAATTCTTTGTGGATCTTGGTGGGAATCAACCTATCTCCGCACGCACAGCCTGTGCATACATGAAATCTGGTGGCTGCGTTTCACATGCTTTGTCTATGTATAGTTGTCATCTTCGCCAGCCCGACCAGGTTTGTGTGTGTCCTTTTTAAATTTATCAAATTATAAAATATAAGGGAGGGGAGACTATTAATGTTGAGTATTTTCAGGTGAAGAAAATATTTGACTTTCTTAAAGATGGATTCCCTGAAGTCAGCAGCTCCCTGGATTTGTCCTTTGATGACAATTCTGTTGCTGATGAAAAAATTTCCTTCCTAGCATACCTAGCTAGCTTTTTGAAAGAGAACAAGTCCAATCCTTGTGAGCCTCCAGCTGGATGTTTAAACTTCCGGAATCTTGTTACTGGATTTATGAAGGCTTACCACCACATCCCGTTAACTCCTGATGTAATACTTGGTGTCTTTTTTCCTTCACAGTTATGCCTGTTTATACTAGAAATTCGTATGACTGACTTGCTTGTTGCATCTATCTTATGCTTCATATCATACTCATTTTTCTTTTCTGGTGCACCAGAATGTTGTTGTATTCCCTTCTCGTGCTGTAGCGATAGAAAATGCTCTTCAGTTGTTCTCGCCCGCGCTTGCAATTGTTGATGAACATCTGACCAGACACTTGCCCAAACAATGGTTAACATCTTCAACAATTGAGGTACTTTGCTCTGCAGCTAGCTTGTGCATTTGAGACAACACTTCTCTGGCGACACATGTCTTTTCCGTGAAGAAAAATAATGGTGACAAGAATGCTGAAGGTACTGCTTTGTTTTTTTTTTTTCAGGAAAGAGCAGATTGTACCGAAGCTGAAAACATAGTGACTGTAATTGAATCACCACGTAAATGTGACTTGCTGATTGAGTTTATCAGGAAACTGAAGCCTCAAGTTGTTGTTACTGGCATGGCTCAGTTCGACACTATCAGCACTGCTGCTTTTGTGAACTTGCTAAACGTAACGAAAGATGTTGGTTCATGGTTATTCCTGGATATTTCAGAGCATCTGGAGTTGTCTCGTGTGCCAAGCTCTAATAGTGTGTTGCGATATCTTGCTGGAAACACCCTACCTTCGCATGCAACTGTACTGTGCGGTTTAGTAAAGAATCAGGTGACATTCAGTGAACCTACAATACCATGTTATATTGATTAGCCTGTAATTTTAATTCAACCTTTTTGTATTCTTACATCTTACTTTGGAAACTTGCTCTAAATGTTTCCGTTTGCTTTATCTTGCAGGTTTATTCTGATCTGGAAGTTGCTTTCACCATTTCTGAACAGGCGGCTTTCAGCGAGGCATTGTCACAAACTGTTGAGCTACTGGAAGGGCACACTTCTGTGATCAGCCAGCAGTATTATGGCTGTCTTTTCCATCAGCTGTTAGCATTTCAAAATTGTGAGCCGCATGCGCAGCAAGAGGTAACCGAACTTCTCTGCAATTACCCACGTCACTCATCCGCACGACGAAATCTGATGTCTAAAAGCATTAGTCACTTCAGCTACTTTTCTTTTTAAAATTTGGAGTAGATCCTCCTTAGTTGGATAAAACCTACTGACATGAACAGCTAAATGTATTACTAGGACATTTTAATGTGTTTTCATCTTATTATTCTGGGTAAAAATGATAATATGGTCAGGAATCTATGGAGTATTGCTCTTCGAAAAAGTGTGGCCTCTGCAATATTTGTGGCCCTATTGTTTGCTTTGGTTCATTGTCTTCTAATTTTTCCTTGCTCTTTTTCAGAGACAACCTGCATTAGTGCTGCCTCAGAGGATGATAGGATTTTCTGATTCTGCCATATCTGCCATAAAAGAAGCTGATTTTTTCCTTCCCGATTCCAAGGAATCTTATGTCATTCATATGGATTTAGATCGCAGCTTCTTGCCGATACCTTCTTCAGTGAAGGCCTCCATTTTTGAAAGCTTTGTTAGGCAGAACATCATGGGTTCTGAAACTGATGTTCGATCCGGCATTGAGAGGCTGTTGAAACGTAACTATAATTACCCGGCGGAATCTGATTCTGAAATTATATATGGTAATACCAGTCCGGCACTCTTCAACAAGCTTGTTCGTCGCTGTGTGCAAGAACGAGGCACCTTCGTTTTCCCCTTGGGCACCAATGGTCATTATGTCTCTGCAGCAAAGTTTCTGAACGCAAACACCTTGACTATTCCAACAAAATCAAGTTCAGGCTTTAAGATTGAACCGAGTGTTCTACAGGACACACTTAATAACGAGGAATTGTTTTCGTTTTCGACGGCTTGGGTGTATATTTCTGGCCCCACAATCAACCCTTCTGGTTTCCTGTACAGTGCCAAGGAGATAGAAGAGCTGCTTTCTATCTGTGCTAGAAATGCAGCTAGGGTAGTGATAGATACCTCCTTCTCTGGTCTGGAGTTCCAAACCGATGACTGGCCCTTCCCTTGTGTCCAGTTCCCATTCGATAGCTGGCCTTGTTGGGATTTAGAAAGATGTCTTGACGCTATGGCTGGCCATGTTGCCCCTGTTTATCTGCTCGGAGAGCTGTCGCTTGAGCTTACCATGGCTGGGCTTAAATTTGGGTTTCTCATCTCGAAAGACCGGTCCTTGGAATATAGTTTCCCAATCTTGAGTCAGCCACATAGCACATTGAAGTACACTTTCAGAAAACTGTTGGGTCTCAAGTACGACTGGGATAAGCATTTCTCTAATCTCATTGCGGAGCAAAAGGAGACACTGAAGGATCGTGCCAACCACTTGATGAAGGTTAGCCTTTTAAAATTCTCTACTCTCCTCTCAGTTTTACTTTTATTTCATCGATGAGGCGTGTTCCCTTCCAAAACCCAGTTCATGGAGAAATCTAAGTAACTTGAGTTTGTGTTGCCAATCAATGCATCCGAAATTTCCGTGCTACTATTTCGCAAAGAAAAGTGATATAACTGCAACCAGAGTGACATGCTTTTGAGCAGGATGCAAACTTTGAGTCAACATATCTGAATACTTTACCCCTTTTGTTTTCTTTTCTGCTATGAACAGACACTCGAGAGCTGTGGCTGGGATGTTGTGGGCTGTCATGGTGGTATCTCGATGCTGGCCAAACCAACCGCCTACATTGGCAAATTATTCAGGGTCAACGGTTTCGAAGGCACGCTCAATGGTTGCAACATCAGGGAGGTGCTTCTTAGATCCACTGGATTGTGTATAAGTAGCAGCACATGGACCGGAATAACAGACTACTGCCGGTTCAGCTTTGCCCTCGAGAGTGGTGAATTCAAGCGGGCAATGGATTGCATAACTCGGTTCAAGGAGTTGGTTCTGGGAGGCTCAGATGAATTGTAACAAGTGCTTTCATCGTCGTGAAAAGTAACAAGGATAAAACCTACAAATGTGATGGCAGCTCCAATTTGGCGCCACAATCCATAATAAATGAGCCTTTTATGAGAGAAATCTTCTCTATTTATTTTGTGACTACCTTGTCTTCTGCGAGATTAGGAACCAAAATCTTTAACGACATTAATGTGTGGCTTGATTAACCCTTCATTCGGTTCAACTTTCTTGTTTTTCATTGTTAGATTCTGACTTTTCACCACTTGCTGCAATTTCTATTGTGGATACGGTAATGGTGGAATATATTTAAGCATTTTTCCTGCATACTTTACCGTAGATACTTGGATACTCTCATTTTTTTTTTGCGAAATCATATGGGAGTTTTATTCCAAACTTATAGGGTTACAATCGAGAGGCAATAAGTCCTCACAACATGGAGGACATCTGCACATCCACACCGCAGTACATGACTCAATACGGCTATAGTTTGCCATACAATCTGCTACCCTGTTTTGAGCTCTACTAATTTTCTGTGGAACAAACTCCCTTTCATTCATCAATGTCTTGATTTCTGCTACTAGGTGTCCATAAGCCGAACAAGACAAGCTATCACTTGAGAGGATTGATAGCGCTTCGGAAGAATCAGATTGCACCATTACTTGCCGTTCTGTATGTTGTAACGCTAGGGCCATCCCCTGCATAAGTGCATGAATCTCCGCCTCCAACGCCTCGTTACAATTAAAAATAACACAGTAGGCAGCAAAAATTACCGATCCGTCGTCACGCCGCAAAATCATACCAACACCCACACTGCCATCCTAAGATGAGTAAGAGCCATCAACAGACAAGGCAGTCCAGTTTGGATACTCTCATTTGGTGGCATTTCATATCGTACCCATTTTTCTTTTTGTACATATGCTATGTATAAACTTTAGTAATCTACTCCTTCCGTTCCTAAATACTTGTCTTTCTAGAGATTTTAACAAGTGACTACATACGGCGCAAAATGAGTGAATCTACACTTTAAAATATGTCTACATACATCCGTATGTTGAGTCCATTTGAAATGCCTAGAAAGACAAGTATTTGGGAACGGATGGAGTATAAAACAACGTCAGAATTAAGATAAAAAATCTCCCCTCAACTCCTAGTGTTAATATGTCGTAGAGAAGTGCATATTTTCAACCCTGAACTCTAGGGCTAGTTTCATCTATAACCCTAAACTATGAAATCGATTAAACTACACCCTCAAACTATTAACACCGGTTAAATTACCCCCCCTCGGACGGTGGCAACGTGGTTTTTTGTGATGTTGCAACTCAGTTGACTAGTCAATATTGATGGTCCCACATGCCATAGTAAACATATATTTTTCCTCGTCCCGCTCTTTTTAGGAGTAGAAGCTCGATGGACTACCCGCATTTCCTCCCGTCCACGTCATGCTTCCGGGTTGACCAACCTTTGCCTCATCCTTTCACCGAGCACAATGCAGCACCGTGGAGAAGCTCGGGCTTGAGGTTGTGGCCATCCGATTTGGAGAAGACTGCAACACCATGGTGCACGGGTGGTTGTGTCGTTGTGGTGACGGTCCTTGGTGCGGTGGGGCACCATGTCACTTTGGCCCCTACATGAGAGCCTGCGCTTGCTCCGACCAAGAATGTGCCCAAGGTAGACAAGAGCATCGGGCATAACCCTTTTTCATTACCTGAATGACGAAAATACGAAACAGTTAGTCCAACAAGAGTTTAAGGAGACCGGAAAGGGGAAAGCAAGTTCAAAGCATTGATGGAAACCCCATCACAAGTGCTCGTCAGTCAAACACCTGATATGGGGCGAAAACCCATTGACACCTAGCTAACTCGACTAAACATAAGAATATCAAACGGCCCACACACGATCTCATGGGGTTCAACAGGCTCACACGGGAGCAACATAAATCAAACCAAAGGTGATTAGCTCGCCCAGAATCACCAGCAAGCGCAGGAGGGTGAGCTGATTAATCATCGCAACACCGTCGACCGCAGCGCAGATCGTCATGCCTCATCATGTTGGTCGCATTCTCCTTGAGCATCATCCCACCACGCTGCATGGCTTCACGGTCACCACCTTTCAGCAAACCTGCCCAATATTTGTAAAAACACAAGAGAACACAATTTCAAAAGGAGAACCTGGGAAGTTTGAACTCGAAGGTAGCACCGTTACGGCAGTTCTATATTGCCCAACCATATAGCATCGAGGCAAACCTGTTTACGGAGAAGATCAGAACTGGGGAGAACTCACACCACGCTTATCATTGATCTGGTAGGGGGTATATATACAGCTTAGTGCTACCTGCCTACTTAGTGGAGATGATGGGGTGGAGAAACTACCCGACGTGCGCCATGATCTGGCAGCACGAGCCAGAGCACGTCGTGTACGCGGTGACTATACAGAGGGCGTACACGATGGCATACTACTGCCTGGAACGTCGGCAGCGGCGACGCAAAGACTGGAACGAAAGTTGCAGAAGGCATCCGTGGGCAGCCCCTTGGTCATGATGTCGGCGAGCTGCTGGAGCGTGGGGATGTGAAGGACGCGGAACTCGCTGAGGGCCACGCGCTCGCGCACAAAGTGGATGTCAAGCTCCACATGCTTCGTGCGGCGATGGTGGACGGGGTTGACGGAGAGGTACACCGCGGACACATTGTCGCAATAGACGATGGTCGCCTTGTCGACTGGCAGGAAGAGCTCGCCGAGGAGTTGACGCAGCCACACACACTCCGCCACAGCGTTGGCGACGCCGCGGTACTCGACCTCCGCGCTGGATCGAGACACCGTTGCCTGGCGCTTGGAAGACCAGGAAACGAGGGTGTCGCCGAGGTAGATGCAGAAGCCGGAGGTGGAGCGCCGGGTGTCGGGGCAGCCGACCCAGTCGGCATCGGCGAAGGCGTGAAGATCCAGTGAGCGCGGGGCGCGCAGATGCAGCCCGAGATGTGTCGTGCCACGGACATACCGAAGAACGTGCTTGACCAAGGCGAGATGGCACTCGCGCGGGTCATGCATATGCAGGCAGACCTGCTGCACAGCGTAGGCGATCTCAGGCCTGGTGATGGTGAGGTACTGCAGCGTGCCTGTGGTGCTGCGGTAGGCGGAGGCGTCATCCACACGGGGCCCGTCGACAGCGGGAAGCTTGCCCTTGGTGTCGACGTGCGTGGGAGAGGGCCGACAGGTGTCCATGCCAGCGCGATCAAGCACGTCCTCCTTATACTGTTGTTGAGAGAGGAAGAACCCCACGGAAGTGCGCGTGACCTTGATGCCGAGGAAGAAGTGCAGTGGCCTGAGGTCCTTCATGGAGAACTCGCCGGTGAGCCCGGCGATGATGCGTTGGAGCATAGACGGCATAGACGCGGTGAGCACAATGTCATCAACGTAGAGAAGAAGGTACGCCGTGTCCGAGCCATGGCGAAGCGTGAACAGGGAGGAGTCCGAGCGCGTGGCGGAGAAGCCAAGAGTCTTGACGAAGCCCGCGAAGCGAAGGAACCAGGCGCGGGGCACATGCTTCAAGCCATAGAGCGACTTGAAGAGACGGCAGGCATGTTGAGGACGAGCTGGGTCGACAAAGCCGGCGGGTTGAAGACAGAAGACCTCCTCGTCCAGAGTGCCGTGCAGGGAGGCATTCGAGACGTCGAGCTGGTGCACGGGCTAGTCCCGCAACGCGGCGAGCGTGAGGACCGTGCGGATGGTGGCGAGCTTGACGACCGGCGAGAAGGTCTCGCCGTAGTTGACGCCAGCACGCTGGCGAAAATTGCGCACGACCCAGCAAGCTTTGTAGCGGGCGAGGGAGCCGTCGGAGTTGGTCTTGTGCTTGAAAACCCATTTGCCGGTGACGAGGTTGGCGCCAGCGGGACGCGGAACCAGTTTCCACGTGCGGTTGCGGACCAGCGCGTCGTACTCGTCGCACATGGCGGC
Source organism: Triticum aestivum (assembly GCF_018294505.1). Taxonomy (NCBI): domain Eukaryota; kingdom Viridiplantae; phylum Streptophyta; class Magnoliopsida; order Poales; family Poaceae; genus Triticum; species Triticum aestivum. The sequence goes on along the minus strand of NC_057803.1, from coordinate 718,013,191 downwards.
GAGCCACCGAGGATCGCGGATGGTAGCGCGAACGGATGTGGGAACTGGCGAGATGTCCAGTGAGGCGACGGCGGTGGCGCCGTCGTAGTACTTGGGGTTGGGCCGGAAGATGCCGCGCTGTGCGCGCGTCATCGACCTGGAGGGTGCCGCCGGCGGGAGTGGTGATGGAGCAGCGACCGGTGAGGACGAGGCAGACGAGCTGGAAGAGCTCACGTGGGAGCCAGCGCCCGCATTTGAATGCGGTGGAGGCGCACATCTAGGGATGCCGTCCATGTTTTATATCTGCAGTCTCTCCATTCCATTTATGCAGCTGTGCAACACATTTATCGATTATAAGACCGTAAAAAGGGGGAAATGCTTTCTTGGTGTACATGTGCTTGACTCAAGCTCATTTTCAGTAACTTTTTTTTGTCATGGAGAAGATTCAGGTTTGTGCTGGTGTTCAGATTCATGCATCATAAGTTGCACATAAGCACAAACCATTTTATGTGGCACGCGGAGAAAAGATAAGTAAGACAATGCCCTTTCTGAGCTTAGCAAGGGACGGCGCTTGATATAGGATCGGAAATTGATAGGTATGTCCTCTGTTGACTTTACCACATTGTTATTTCATTTGTCAACAGGGCAAGGATTCAGCCTTAAAAAATTAGATGAAATTCATCTTTAAAAATACCACATTCAAGCTAAAAAGTATCAGTTGTCAAACAATATATTTCCATAATCTTGTCTTCGTACTTACTTTTACTGACCAATAAAAACAAACTATAAAGGAATCTTCCCAGAAAACAGATAAAAGATCATTTTCAGTTTGAAATGTACAACTCCCAACTTGTCTTTCACTTCTGTTTTGTGCATTTCATTCTGCTGGAAGGTGTTGTGCATGTACATACTGGAATTGCAGGCAAGATAAAGTGATGGATGGTCTACTACAAGAATCTGGATGAATTCATCTCCAGGGTAAAAGAAGCCAACCAATGAGCATGCAGTTGGTTGAAATAATATTGCCTTTAAAATTTATGAGTGATTCTTGGCATCTATGTTGCCGAATCCAACATTGATCCTGCTTTGTTAAGCATAACTTTGTATTTTGCAACTTCTCGGGAGAAAAGTTATAAATTGCAATTTGCAACATTGCCCCCAAAATAGATGAGGTTGACACATATATTCATCGATTTTTGTAGTTTGTAATCTCATAGTTTTTGAAAGCACCATTAATGATCTCTATTTGTATAGAAAGAAACAAAATCAAGACATTCAACAACTTTAAACTAACTCTCAATTGCTGTAAGAGCCTGAAAACGTGGTTTCAGACCTCCCATGATAACTTAGAAAGTATGGTACCATATCATATGATGAATGTTACCTTGGTTGTTTTTTGTTGTCATTTTCTTACACTGCCAACGAGAACTATACTATGAGACATGCATGCAAGATGTATTTGATCGGGAGTGGATGTATATTAGAAAAAAACATTAGTCGAGACGTGCATTGCACGTGCAAGCTTACTAGTGTCTATGGTTAGGAAACATAACTATCTTCGATTAACGAGCTAGTCAAGTAGAGGCATACTAGTGACACTCTGTTTGTCTATGTATTCACACATGTATTATGTTTCCGGTTAATACAATTCTAGCATGAATAATAAACATTTATCATGATATAAGGAAATAAATAATAACTTTATTATTGCCTCTAGGGCATATTTCCTTCAGCAAAATCATCATTAAGTTCGAAAATTCTATCAACTAGAACATTGGTAGGAACCTTTTTTCTAAGGTTTTCATTAAAAGCAACATAGTCTGAAGATTGAAAACGCATTATTTCCTCTTGATCAAATAGGATAGTTTCTATGGGAGGACGGCCAGCGTCCACCCTATAATGCACAAAGATTTCTTTGGCCTCTTTTATAAGAAATCTGAACTCATGAGCCAAAAAGATAGTAGCGGCACGCTTCAAAGATGAATACTCAATATTAGAAAATTCTAGAAAAATCCTTTGTATGCAAGGATGCATGTGCATAAATTGCTTTTCAAGTTCAACTATAAGCATGGCGGTAGCGTCCGCAAGATTACTAGTTCTATGAAGAATAGAACCACGCATAGAAGGTAAAGTACCGACACAAGTAAAGAAGTCTTGAATAACCCCTTTTCCAATAATATTACCACTACTGATTCGGAATTTTTTGTATGTAAAGTAGGGGGTTCTTGAGCAGGAGCATCAGAATTTTCAATGTTGTTATTATTGTCCATATCGACAATAATTTTCCCAACTTCAGACACAGCGGCAGAGAATGCTAAGAGCAAGAGGGAGACGAACGAAAAAGAGAGGGCGAATAAAACGTCAAGGGTGAAGTGGGGGAGAGGAAAACAAGAGGCAAATGGCAAATAATGTAATGTGAGGGAGATGAATTTGTGATGGGTACTTGGTATGGCTTGACTTTTGCGTAGACTCTCCGGCAACGGCGCCAGAAATCCTTCTTGCTACCTCTTGAGCACTGCGTTGGTTTTCCCTTGAAGAGGAAAGGGTGATGCAGTAAAGCAGCGTAAGTATTTCCCTCAGTTTTTGAGAACCAAGGTATCAATCCAGTAGGAGGCCACGCACGAGTCCCTCGCACTTACACAAACAAACAAGAACCTCGCAACCAACACAATAAAGGGGTTTTCAATCCCTTCACGGTCACTTACGAGAGTGAGATCTGATAGAGATGATAAGATAATATTTTTGGTATTTTTGTGATAAAGATGCAAAGTAAAATAAACGGAAATAGAAATAGCTAGTTGACGGGAGATTAATACGATGGAAAATAGACCCGGGGGCCATAGGTTTCACTAGTGGCTTCTCTCAAGATAGCATAAGTATTTGTGATGGGTAAACAAATTACTGTCGAGCAATTGATAGAATTGAGCATAGTTATGAGAATATCTAGGTATGATCATGTATATAGGCATCACGTCCGAGACAAGTAGACCAAGACGATTCTGAATCTACTACTATTACTCCACACATGACCGCTATCCAGCATGCATCTAGAGTATTAAGTTCATGAAGAACAGAGTAACGCATTAAGAAAGATGACATGATGTAGAGGGATAAACTCATGCAATATGATATAAAACCCATCTTTTTATCCTCAATGGAAACAATACAATACGTGCCTTGCTTCCACTACTGTCACTGGGAAAGGACACCGCATGATTGAACCCAAAGCTATGCACTTCTCCCATTGCAAGAAAGATTAATCTAGTAGGCCAAACCAAACTGATAATTCGAAGAGACTTGCAAAGATAACCAATCATACATAAAAGAATTCAGATTTGATTCAAATATTGCTCATAGATAATCTTGATCATAAACCCACAATTCATCGGATCTCGACAAACACACCGCAAAAGAAGATTACATCGAATAGATCTCCATAAGAGAGGGGGAGAACATTGTATTGAGATCCAAAAAGAGAGAAGAAGCCATCTAGCTAATAACTATGGACCCGAAGGTCTAAAGTAAACTACTCACACTTCATAGGAGAGGCCTTGGAGATGATGTAGAGGCCCGCCGTGATTGATGCCCCCTCCGGCGGAGCTCCGGAAAAGGCCCCGAGATGAGATCTCTCGGGTACAGAAAGTTGCGGCGGTGGAATTAGATTTTTGGCTCCGTATCTAGTAGTTTGGGGGTACGTAGGTATATATAGAAGGAAGAAGTACGTCAGTGGAGC